>NC_135862.1:31752617-31865117 GCF_031162955.1 Sander vitreus
CATCATTATGCCCCTGACGAGTGACGCACATAGGCTTCCAACGCTTTTGTGGATTGTGTGACGTAAGGAGTGAACACATGAACTAAAACTTGGTAAGCTTTTACAAACCGATACTTTGGGCAGTCCTGGGAGTAACTAAACTGTCTTTGGGACAAATACCTGAAGTTTATAAGTGAAACACCACATTTCTTATTCAAATTGTGTAGTGTAAGTGCCATTCTTGTAATGCAAATTACATTTCTAGTTACTTTGTATGTTTTCTTTGTTTGCTTTTTAAAAAAGCTAGCCTCAAAATAGCTTTTTTTAAAACACTAAGAAGGCTCGACACAACATGAGACTTTGCTTGAAGTATCGCCAGGGGCTCTACACCTTAACGAAAGCATTGACAACATTGTTTGTGGACCCAGAGTTTACTAAAAAACTTTGAGCAACTCACATCAGCAGTTGTTGTTTACGCTATCCGCCATTTTCCCAGTCAAAAATAGGCGATCTCTGAATGCGAATGAACGGACTCCATAGGAGGAAATGTCATTCCTATATGAGGCTCCTTTTTCAACTACAAGGTCAATATTGTGTTTCACTAACGACAAATAACGAATTACCCGTGCATTTATATGGAACTAAGCTTTAGGAGCTTTCCATATTTACTCCTCCCTCGACTATTTTTGACTGGCTCGATAGACGGCGACCGGAAGAACAACGGCTACAGTGAGTTGCTCAAAACCTTTCTTTTTTAGTAAACTCTGTGAATACAAACAATGTTGTCAATGCTTTCGTTAAGGTGTAGAGTCCCTGGTCATACTTCGAGCAAAGTCTCATGTTCTGTCGAGCCTTCTTAGTGTTTTAAAAATAGCTATTTTGAGGCTAGCATAAAAGTGCCCCTAGCTCTCCCATTCAAAAGGCCATTTGACCAAAAAACGAAAATACGGTAAATCTTAAAAGTGGCGCTCCCGTCCTAAATATGCTTTTAAACCAAAGTTTGACTCGGGTACATTCACAAAAAGACCCTAGGTTGCATTTTGGCGAGAGTTACACTTTAATTAAAATATAAAGTAAAAAATAATGAGTACTCCCAACTGCTTAGATGAAACAACAATTTACGCCTCAGTCGTTTAAAAGACTCCCAGAAGGCCGACAGTGTCCTTTATATGCCCAAAGCATTATTCATGTCTTCATTTAAAAAAAAAAAAAAATCACAGATTTGCATCATCCTTTATATGTGCGCTTCATAACCATAGCGACTATTAAACTACAGTATGATTTCTATGATATATACTGTACGGATATATTGTATGTCTTAATTATTCAAAACAGAACAGCAACAATATAGCCTTGAGTTCAATTGCACGAGGCTGACACAACCTGAGAGGCAATCTCCGACAGAAAACAATGACAGGAGATAGTGATTTGTTTGAAGTGAAACCTTAGTCAGAATTTGTTGTCGTATAACTAAAACTTGTAAGTGTAAAAGATTAAAAATGTTAAGCATACCTATTCCAGTCTATTATAGTGTAGTATGGAATGGTATGGAGTTGAGCTTCAGGTTACATGTTCAGAGCTGAAATTCTGAACGGAGCAACTAAAAACACCCCAAACCAGCCTGGGATGCCAATGTTTTTCTGCTATGACGAAATGTAACCTATCAAACTGCAAATTTTCAGAAAATAGTTTTCCATGTAATTATTTTAAGATTTATCTAATTTATTACATTCTAGTTAAATCTGTCAATTTGGGGCCTGATTATAAAGTATAAACAAATGTTAACTGTGTCATCAAAATATTCAATAGTTACCCGAGGGGGGAAACAACAACTCCATAACTACAGTAAGTATAAAAATACTTGACTTGGACAGAGAGAGATGATTGTATGTCGTCGTTTGTCCGGGTTCAACTCTCACTCTTTGTACATGAAAAATACATATACATATATACAAATGGGGCAAAAATGAATCAACTTGTTTTGACAGATTTTGAATAGGCAATATGGGCCTATATAGCACATATCTTAAAAATAAGGTGAGAAATGCATAGTCAACAACTGAAGAGGGAAGAGTAAACAGAAGTTATGAGTTTACCTGTATGTTTGAGGTTCAGCTCATGTAGATTGTAGCTCATTGATGTTTGAAAGAGGCGCTCATAGAAGAGAAGTTTTGCTATGGTACAAAGTCATTTGAAGTTTCTCAATATAGTAATCCAATGTGTAGTCTCTCCTACTGCTGCTTTTTGGTCTCTGAGGTGAACCATGCAGGTCCACTGGAGCACATCACAGGCTTTTTGGGAAACAGATTTGGCAAAGCCACAGCGACATCGATTTGATGATCAATTTAGTCCGTATATGTGAAAATGAACATATCTCTTCCAAAAACTTGAAACCCAAGTACCAAAGTATCAATCTGACCTGCCATCAAAGGACAAATACTTTAGGCTTCCTGAGTGACAGAGAATTGGAAAAATCTGAGTTGGAGCTTGTATCTCAAATGAGCTTTATTCATATATCGTATATCATCTTAGCAGAAAGTCCATACGCTCGTGAAATCGCCACGCACACTGCTGCTGTATCTACAATATCAGTCTGCTTTGGCTGATGGAGCCATTGTTTGTGTCTTCATCATATCATCAAGACAATCTTAGGTCTGTTTGGTAGATTTGGGAAAGACTTGTTGATGTTCACATACAGGACTGAACTTTCTTGTTACCGTGTGGATTGTTCTTTCATCCCTCTCGCTCAAGGGAGATAATGACACCAATCCCTTATCAGTATCAAGAGGGAAACTACACCCTGCAGTCCTCTTCTCAGCTTTCGGGATGGGAATCTTTTTTCCTGCCTTTCCTCCAACTGGAAACAGCACAGTCTGGGAAAAAAAAGACGAGAAGAGAAACTTGATGAACTCCTAAAATAAATATTATTCCGTGTATCTCGCTACATGTTTTACCGGCACGCTATGAATCTGAAGTGCACCACTTCTCTAGCTCTCTCCATATCGATTTACAGTATGAGCCTTGGGACAACTCAGAGCTGCTCAACTTATGGAATAATAACTCATGGAAAAATAAATCATTCAAAAAGGGGTACTTGAAAACAGGGTTAGGGGATAGGTAAATAACTCTCAGGCTTCACCTTTTTGAGGAGTCACGTACAAACAGGTGTACTTGTTAAAGTTCCCATTAAATGCTAATTCTCAGGTTCATTCTTGGGTTTCTACTAGACTGTGTTTATACGCTTTAATATTTTCTGTCTGTCTGAAATATACCTGTATGTGCACTTTCTACCCATACACGGTATAGTTGTGACATCACAACCGTGCAGAAGTCCCGGTGGCTCGTTTGAAGGCACTGTTTCTGAATATGGGCTGGTTGCATTTCTCTGTGGCTTGAGCGTTTTGATACTTTCACAGTATTTATATAACACCTCGGCCTGCTTTATAATAAAAAAGACATGAAAATCTCACTATTTACAGTATGACTAAACCACAGAGACTTGGATCACTGTAGCATTATGTTAAACTAATAGTATCTGGTTAATTTACATACCATAGCCTACATAGGCTTCCTTAAACAATGAGGTATCAATTTTAACACATAAACAATGTTTTATCTGCCAGCAAAGTTTATTTCTGGCCACTCCAAATTCATCAATACATGCAGGCTGAAGTCTAATAAAGGTTATTTTGACACTTGTATACATGAGATATATATATTTTTCTGAATGATGCAGCAAAGTGCTTAAAGGTGCTGTAGGTAGGATTGTGAAGATCCAGGACTTAGCCAAGAATTTGAACATCTTCTCAGTCCCTCCCCCCCTTTCTGCTAAAGCCCAAACGGTCTCCTAAGCCCCTCCCCCCACAAGGGAGAATGAATGCGTGTGCATGAGCAGTGATTGACATGCAGTTAGACACCCCCCCTGGCCCTGATTGGTGCATCTGAACAGGGAGCGGTGGATTTTTGCAAATCACACTACAGGCTGTAGGTGGTGCCAGCTTCATATAGTTCTACTGGAACATAGGGTCAGTTTCAGCAAATATGACAGAAAGTTAGTTTTATAAGTCTTACCTACTGCATCTTTAAATGAATAGTAGTATAATGGTTTGACATTTTGGGAAATACACAAGTTTGCTTCCTTGCCAAGAGTTAGATGAGAAGATTGATACCACTCCCATGTCTATGCTGAATATGGTGCTACCGCCTGCAGCCGGTTAGCTTAGCTAAGCCTAAAGACTGGAAACGGGGAGAAACAGCTAGCCTGGCTTGTTTTTACAAAACATATTTCAGTCTGAGTTGTTTAACAGCTAATGTAGAGTGTTAGACCCTGTTTCCACCTGGTATTAAAATCCGATCTGAGTGAAACGGGTGAAAATACTCTCAGGACGCATTGAGATCCGATCATTAAAACCACATTCAGAGGTGGTCTGAGCCACATTTGTCCACATTCTTATAGCAGTGAGGTCGGGGATGGGTCCTGGACCACATTAAAGAACGCCTACTCAACTGTGAGCGGGACTACGTACTCATTCAAGTATTCAAGTATTTCTCATGTCACATAAACCACTGAGAATGAATTGTGTGTTTTGGATGTTATTAACATACTGTCAGTAATGTGTCTGTGTTGTCAAGGTTCAAAGAAACTTTATTATCCCCGAGGGGCAATTTGATTTACAGCCTGCAGTACCACACAAGACAAGCAATGTAAAAATCACACAATCACAGCGAGACAGTAAAAACAACAAATGGAGCATAACATAAATCTCAAATTAATTTGAATAAATAATAAATGAATTGGTCCTGCAAATAGGCAGACGGTATCTACGGCCGGACGGAAGCAACTTCATTTCATTAAAAAGAGTAGAGGTGTAGAAGTGTGACTGTATTTCACTGTAGAGGATTCCAACACCAGGTCGTATAACAGGCTGCAGTTAAAGCTATGAGCTAAAAGACACAAACTAGCACTTGGGTTGCATCTCATAGCCCTTAAATTGCCTCCTAGAGTCCGCCGCTTGCCTCCCTTCCTCGCGTCTTAGTCCCTCCAACCGAGGAGGCAAAGGAGAGATGCAAGGAAATATTGGGAGGAGAGACGCAATGAGCAAATGTGTTTTAGGGGGATGAGACGTCCTTTCCTCTGAAGCGCCACATGAATTTGTCAGCTGTTTGGGCGGAGTTAGCAACTCCTTCAGCTGCACAGCTTCCAGGAAGGCTGCTCTCGTGTATCCTTGCCTATAGCTCCTCGGTGATCCCTCCTCGATGCTCGCTCCTCGGGGCAGAAATAAGAGCTTTGAGGCGGCCTTCACAGAGGAGGGACAGAACAACTTCCGGTTCAGCCGATGACCGAGGAGTCGAGGAGCTATCTCGTCTAGCTAAGGGTTATGAGATGCAGCCCTAGTCGCTGCTATTGTCGGAAAAACAACACAGGAGTGACTAAAGGTTGCGTTTACTTAAAACTGGTCAATCTCATGGTGCATTCAAAGTTATTGTAAAATACCCTTTTCGCATCTGTTAACAGCAATTTACAGGTGTAAGAAGTTATTGTTAAAAGTTATTTCATTTTTAACTAAATCATTTAAATTCCCCCCTTTTTGTGCTGATCCGAAAATGTATCCGATATGTGACTCAAAACCGTGATCCGATCCGAACCGTGAGTTTTGTGATCTGTTGCACCCCTATACAATAACTTTATTTTTAGTTCCATAAAACTCTTCCATAAAAAATTCACCAATATGTAGGATATTACTACTAGGGCTGGGTATCAATCAAAAATATTCGATATTCAATATTCGGTACCGATACCAATACCGTGACTTCGATACCGTTTCCTAAACGATAGTTTTTTAGATACCAATTTTATTAAAAAAAAAAAAGAAATTGCAACATTACGGCACAAATCTTACGACACAACTGCTGAGAAAAAGTGTACATTTTTACTGGGTTAATACTGGAGAAGCAACAGGTTTACATTGCGGTGTGTCAAGTGTAGGGCCACGCGTAGATCAATCCATCCAAGCAACAAATAACTCATCGGCTACTGACTGCTCCCTCAGCTGAGAAGAAGGACAGTGATGTGTTGCTGTTAATCACTTTGTCATCTGCTGCTGAAATGCGTCGTGTTGGCTGCTGTAGTGATATTTGTGCTATTGCAACATGCTGCGATTGTGATGCACACTGCCATTTGATATTTGGTGATGAACCATGAAACAGATTCAAAATGTGTATGTAAATTAGAGATGCACTGATAGACCGGCTGGTGACCCGGAATTGGCGGTTTTCACGTGCTCGGCCATGACCGGCGACCGGCAGGTCAGTCTGACATATGCCAATTTCATGCCGGTCAACGCTACAATTAACGGACAACATAAGTTATACGAGTTACAGTTCTCAGGGCGCTTACGCACACCCGGACGTGACAGCACCGTCTCTTTTTCCTATCTCTCAACTTTTCCGCCGTGTGTCACGCGTACTGGCTCGCGGTGTGAAGCGCGTGTCGGCGCTATTCTCGCACATGTAGGGAACCTCGTGAATTAACCTGCAACATGTCAGCTGTTTGGAAATTCTTCAGCGTGTGTGCAGAGACGTAACAAGTTTGCAATATGCAACACCTGCAAGGAAAAAGTAGGGCGTGGAGGGACGACACCAAAAACCAAAATCACATTTTTTTTTGTTGGATATTGGATGTGAAAAGAAGGAAATGGTTCTAACATTGCACTTTAGATGTGTGTGAATTTCCCACACCAGGAGTAATTTATATAGTTCTATTTTATAGTGATCCATTATCTGTTCAAAAAATGTTCTATGTTCTGTGCAAAATGTTCTATTAAAGAAAAGATAGAAAATAAATATTTGTGTGTGCTGTAAAGTGGTTAGAAAAAAATTAAATCGCAATCGGCTAAAATCGGTATCGGCTGGCCTAACTCAAAGAAAATCAGAATCGGCCTAGAAAGTTGTAATCGGTGCATCTCTAATGTAAATGTTGACTGCCTTATTAAATCCTTCTTGCAGGGGTGAGACACATAACACTATGCATTCTCCCAGAATGGAGGCCTGGGCTCTTACAGTGAAAAACAACTATTGCTTACAAAGTCGTCAGGCTGAACAGTGTGTCTATATAATCTAAAAAGGGTCCCCAGGTCTCACCAGAGAATCTAATTTTCTCAAGTGTGATGCTATGCAGGCCTCCACATCCATCTAGTATGTGTTTCCATTTGAAGAAAATAAGGCATCTGGCTAACAGTGTAGTGAAGGCAATTACCCTCTGCATGCCTATGGGAAACTTGTCTTCCATATATCGCTGTAAATAGGTTGGGATCTACGGAAATATGAAATACATTTTAATAAGTTTAGAATATTTTTGTCCAATAGTCAGTTAAAGCTATAGTGCGTAGTTTCTGTCACCCCTATGATGAATTCTAAGTAATGACATCAACACTGTTGGCGCGTCCACATGATACAGCCTTCCGTGAACGGGCACGCGCCCCCACCCCTCCTCCACGCAGTTGCTAGCAGCCAAAGACGACACGGAGGATTAAAAAAATCATGATGGACTCTTCAAAAGAGGTAATTATCTTCATATGTGTGTAGAGATGAATGATATTGGCAGGCTAGGTTTGGAAATATCTTGGCCAACCTAGCATTTGTATAATGAGCTATGTGAAGGATCGTGTGCTGAAGAACGCCGTGCCTTGCACGCATAACAGAGGAATGAACTTGTTGAATGAAAATGTGTTTTCATTTATCATCAGACATTCCTGTTCCCAAGTCATCCTCTTATGTTCTTTTAAGATTCACAAAGACATCAGGATAACAAGAGTATATTAACTTATGAATAACTAAGATGAGATCACTTTGACCGAGATCAAGATTCAAAAGGTTGTTAATTTATTGTCAGGAGGGTGACTGGGGAGATGAGGAAATCGCTTTTGCAAAAAATGCCTCATCTGAAAAAACGAAAAAGGTGGCTTTTAGGCAGGCCAAATTTCAGTGATACTGTAGTTCAGCAAAGGACAAGAAACCCCTATTGTTGTAAAGATCACTAACACAGGTAACACCACTATCAAACCAAATGTGAAATGTGGGGTCAAGGCGAGATGGCTCGAATAGATGATTGTTGTGAAACGGAGCTAGTGTAGAAGAACCATGTTGGCCAAAATGTTTACAAAATTGAATCCATATTTTGTTTTTGTTTCATTTTGTTAACGGCATTTTTGCCATTGTATGATTTGCCCCATTCGTATGACTTTATGATCTATTGATTGGTTTTAAGGTGCGTGCGTGGAACTAGTAAGAACAATGGGCCTCATTCACCAATCAATCCACCGTTCTTACGAAGAAATGTGTTCTTAAACCCCACTTACGCACTTTTTACGAAGACTGATATTCACTAATGTTTTCTTATCTTGGATTTGTTCTTGGCTAAGAACAAAATCTACGCACACTCAAGAGCACTCTTACGCACATTTGAGTGATGACAGTTTGCTCCAAATAATTGGTTACTGCATTTTATCTAATTCTACAGGCGCTTACAATGATAGTATTGTACTGTAATGTATTTCTGATCATTTGTTGGAAAAACAAATCATAGTATGAAAGGAAACACTAACACTGCAATTTACATCAGCAATTAAACTGATTAAATCCTGCGTTATTTGGTGATTGATTGCGCTATTTTTTAGGGCCAAAATGCAGTGGTGGAATGTAACCAAGTACAAATACTTCGTTACCGTACTTAAGTACATTTTTCACGTATCTGTACTTTCCTTAAGTAGAATCAAAAGGTGCATACTTTTGACTTTTACTTCGTTACATTTTGCAGCAATTATCTATACTTTCTACACCACTACATTTCTACAACGTTCCGTTACATTTTCTCATCAGTTTTTCCCCCCTGCCAAAACATCTTCCTGACAGTCACACGTGTGTCTCACCAGTGAAGTTTGGTTGCCATAGATATATATAGAGCACCGCCGGTCCTTCATTGGCTTCCAAGCCGGCTCCAGTGCTCCAGAGCCTGGGCGCAGCGCCGCTGTCCCTCGGTAATACAGCCTCCGTTAAAAGTGAAAATGAAAATGTTTTTTTTTTTATTATTCCCGTTTTAAATCATAGTTGCCATCTATTTATTTATTATATTTTATGCTGGTTAGGACAGGAACTTGTTTTTAAAAGCCAGGCCTTGTTTGTGGTAGTGGACATATTATTATTTAAAATGGTAATATGCAAATAAGATTGAGAATAAATCGTTATGCAAGTACTTTTACTACTTAAAGTACATTTAAAATCAGGTACTTTTAACTTTTACTTAAGTAGGGTTGTCATTGTGGTGCTTCTACTTTTACTAAAGTAAATATGTCTCTGGTTATTTGTACTTTTACTTAAGTACTGAGATTCAGTACTTCCTCTACCACTGCAATGTACAAGTCATCTGCAACTCCGACAACCATCTCTTGAACGCGGTCTCCCCGCTTCCCAGGAGGTGCACAGGAAGTGTCATGTCCTTATATGGGAATTTGTGGGGCGTCTTCTTATGCTAATTAGGAACAACTGGCACGCGCTTTCGATTACGAAGACGTGGGATTCATCAATCCTAAGAACACACCTGTTGTTTAAGAACAAGCCATGAATCAGACGTAGACTTTTCTTAGGAACTTTCTTAAGAACAAATTTAAGAAAAAACGTAGGAAGATATTGGTGAATGAGGCCCATGCCATTTTGGTATTTTCCATTGCTCTTTTATGAACAAACAAATATATGTGTGTGTGTGTGTGTGTGTGTGTGTGTGTGTGTGCGCGCGCTTGTTTTACTATATTGGTGGGGTCCAAAAACCGGGGAATACAGTATACTTGTGGGGTCTGCACAGCCTTGTGGGGCCCAAAATGCTGGACCCCACAAGGTTAAAGGGCTGTTTGAGGATTAAGACTTGGTTTTAGGATTAGGGTTAGAATTAGGTTATGGTTAGGGTGAGGGTAAGGGTTAAGGTTAGGCATTTAGTTGTGATGGTTAAGGTTAGGGTAAGGGGCTAGGGAATGCATTATGTCAATGACGGGTCCCCACAAAGATAGTGAAACAAAATGTGTGTGTGTGTGTGTGTGTGTGTGTGTGTGTGTGTGTGTGTGTGTGTGTGTGTGTGTGTGTGGGCAATGTTTTTGACAAGCAGGAATGTTAGTGTCAAGCGTTCTGTGTGTCAAACAATATCTGGAGCCACAAAGATTTGTCCACATGGCAAAACTTCGACCCGGAGCATCAAAGGCTCGGCAATGCTTTGACTGAGAGCAGAAGAGGACACTTACACAACATCCTCCATAACAAGACAGAGCCACAAAAAAATCATGGGTATGTACTGTAATGTCAACTAAATGATGTTTATGTCAAATAACAACTTGTGTCTAATCTGACCCTTGAGTTGGTTCCTGATTGCATGCGACATGAAAAAATGCACATCCACTACAACATACAGTCAGGTCCATAAATATTGGGACATCGACACAATTCTAATCTTTTTGGCTCTATACACCACCACAATGGAGTTGAAATGAAACGAACAAGATGTGCTTTAACTGCAGACTTTCAGCTTTAATTTGAGGGTATTTACATCCAAATCAGGTTAACGGTGTAGGAATTACAACAGTTTGTATATGTGCCTCCCACTTTTTAAGGGACCAAAAGTAATGGGACAGATTAACAATCATAAATCAAACTTTCACTTTTTAATACTTGGTTGCAAATCCTTTGCAATCAATTACAGCCTGAAGTCTGGAACGCATAGACATCACCAGACGCTGGGTTTCATCCCTGGTGATGCTCTGCCAGGCCTCTACTGCAACTGTCTTCAGTTCCTGCTTGTTCTTGGGGCATTTTCCCTTCAGTTTTGTCTTCAGCAAGTGAAATGCATGCTCAATCAGTTCAGGTCAGGTGATTGACTTGGCCATTGCATAACATTCCACTTCTTTCCCTTAAAAAACTCTTTGGTTGCTTTCGCAGTATGCTTGGTCATTGTCCATCTGCACTGTGAGCGCCGTCCAATGAGTTCTGAAGCATTTGGCTGAATATGAGCAGATAATATTGCCCGAAACACTTCAGAATTCATCCTGCTGCTTTTGTCAGCAGTCACATCATCAATAAATACAAGAGAACCAGTTCCATTGGCAGCCATACATGCCCACGCCATGACACTACCACCACCATACTTCACTGATGAGGTGGTATGCTTTGGATCATGAGCAGTTCCTTTCCTTCTCCATACTCTTCTCTTCCCATCACTCTGGTACAAGTTGATCTTTGTCTCATCTGTCCATAGGATGTTGTTCCAGAAATGTGAAGGCTTTTTTAGATGTTGTTTGGCAAACTCTAATCTGGCCTTCCTGTTTTTGAGGCTCACCAATGGTTTACATCTTGTAGTGAACCCTCTGTATTCACTCTGGTGAAGTCTTCTCTTGATTGTTGACTTTGACACACATACACCTACCTCCTGGAGAGTGTTCTTGATCTGGCCAACTGTTGTGAAGGGTGTTTTCTTCACCAGGAAAGTATTCTTCGGTCATCCACCACAGTTGTTTTCCGTGGTCTTCCGGGTCTTTTGGTGTTGCTGAGCTCACCGGTGCGTTCTTTCTTTTTTAAGAATGTTCCAAACAGTTGATTTGGCCACACCTAATGTTTTTGCTATCTCTCTGATGGGTTTGTTTAGATTTTTCAGCCTAATGATGGCTTGCTTCACTGATAGTGACAGCTCTTTGGATCTCATATTGAGAGTTGACAGCAACAGATTCCAAATGCAAATAGCACACTTGAAATGAACTCTGGACCTTTTATCTGCTCCTTGTAAATGGGATAATGAGGGAATAACACACACCTGGCCATGGAACAGCTGAGCAGCCAATTGTCCCATTACTTTTGGTCCCTTAAAAAGTGGGAGGCACATATACAAACTGTTGTAATTCCTACACCGTTCACCTGATTTGGATGTAAATACCCTCAAATTAAAGCTGAAAGTCTGCAGTTAAAGCACATCTTGTTCGTTTCATTTCAACTCCATTGTGGTGGTGTATAGAGCCAAAAAGATTAGAATTGTGTCGATGTCCCAATATTTATGGACCTGACTGTATTTGCTTCACACAATTTTTAACCCCAAATGAGGCAGATCATGGTTTCAGTGTTTTTTGCCACTGGCTGACCAAAAATGTAGATGGAAAAACAAATGTTGATGAACCCTTTGACATCAGGACTCCAACATACTAGAATTCCCTGCCTAGGGAGTTTAGCTAGCTAATGGTTTTTCTTTGCTTTGAATGGTTAATTACAAAGCCTTTTTTTGTTTTTGTGTTTTTAGTTACAGCCTGCAGTGTCACTTGAGGGTTTCCTCTGTTATACTCACAGTCCTGCTTGGCTTCTGTGCTGGCAAAGCACTCGCTGAAGAGGCAGTGCATGGTGTGGCAGAAGTTGTCCAGGAGGGATTTCGGGGAAGCTAATCGCCAGCTGGACTCTGGTACTCTGTCAGACTCTTCTGTTAAATGATCCCAGGTTTCCTGGATAGTCTCTGGAAGCTCCTGCTGGAACAGCTGGACACACGAGAACACACACAGAAACAGACGCTTGAGTGAGAGACAGCCAGGTAGGCTTGACGTGATCCATCTATAAATGTCACTATTACGTTAAGAGCTTTGGCCGTGAGCATTTAAAAAAATGTGATAACAATGGCGGTTCATCTTGGCCTGATAGCAGAAAAAGAACCAGAACTTCCTGAGCAGCAAATTAGTGTCATCACTCATAGTGATGAGATAAAATACTCCAGTCCACTCCAGAGTCCATTGCAGCAAGCCAGATGAGGCAGTAAAAACTGAGGGTAACCAGCAGAAGCCAGGCGACAAAAGTGGCAAACCCCACTGAGGTTCACTTCTCAACTTAGCATGTGTATTTAACCAAATGATTTAGTAAAAATTATGAGAGAGGATATGCGCTTTACTGCAAATCACAAGAAAGACACAGACCAAATATGGATCACAATCATAAACTGATCACAATTAAGACATCTGATCTGGCTGTGATCAGTCCACACTTACTGTCTGCTGACTTTAGACTCATTGTCTACTTCAACACAGTAGATATTCTTTCGGGATTTATACTTTATTAGAAAGTGATAGCTTGGAGATAGAGAGAGTGAATGCAAGGGAGAGAGAGGGGGGATGACATTACCCCTGGAAAGTGTTTTTTTTTCATCGCTGCTACCGCTGGGGCAACATGGTTTAAGATGGAAGTCTAAGAGGACATTTATGATAAAATACCAGCACAGACGAGTCACCATTTGAGAATAGAGAAGTATTCATTCCCCTGAAAAATATCCCTCATACGCACCTCACTGAATGAGCAATGAGTGTACTAAATTCACCTTCACTTAACTCTTGTTGGATCATAAACAGAAGCCGCATTCAACGTTCTAATGATAAGGGCATTCATTCCGAATATTGATAAATAGGATCAATGTGACATCCACCTCCTGTCAAATATCCTCTGACCCCTACAGTCTGAGGGAAATTCACTTACTAAGTGAATTGCTTCATTTGAAGAGGGACTGAATACAGCTGTGGTGCAGATACCTGAACTCTAGCTTACCTCAGCGGGATGTGACTGTACAAAGACGCCCTCCACATCCCTGAAGCGTCTTTCCAACTCAGTGGTGTATGGACGTGAAGGATGTCTCTCTGGCATAACCCGGATGATCTGAAATTTCAATTTGTCTTTAGTTTAAAGGAATGCGCCACCGTTTGTTGAAATAGGGTTATTCACCGTCTCCTCTATAGTTATGTAGGTGGGCAAACGCATTTTTGTCTCAGTGCATGCATTGTCTTAGTCGGGCAGCGCCGCCGCTAGCTTAGCTTAGCGTAGTGAATGGAATCCTTTGTTGCCGGTTAGCATGTCGTGAGTAAAAGTGAGCCAACAACAAAAAAAAACAAACAACCTAATTACTTCTTGTGGTCTGCGTATTCACAACGAGTACAAATAGCAATGCAGTTTAAGACTAGACGATTTCCTAGGCAGATATTGATTTGGGACTATATTGGGTGGAAGCACAGCCGAAGCACTGCTACTTTGGCGCAGAGATATCGCGCAGCAACTCTGTGTGAGTACAGGTCTTATATGGGTCAATCTATCCCGTAAAATAACCATGCGTCATGTTTACAATAATCACTTACTCTGTGGACAGCTGTTTTTATTGGGTCCATTCGGCGTTTTTCCCAGTTGACTTTATCGCACCGGAAAAAAAGTCGAGGTCAGGATGGATCAACGCCGAGAAATCATCAGTAGCTGTGACACAACTGCAGGCACGCTCATCTTGATCTGACACGTTGAGGTCATCGATGACAGTACCTTGTCCCACTCGCCATAGCACAGACACTCTATTTCAGTCGGCATAGGTTGGCATATTCCCCCACACTCACACCACCAGTTTGTGTCGCCGCTCATCCTCACGTCCTCAGGCCGTTGAGCGATCGCAACCTCCTCCTCCTCCTGTCGTTCTATTTCCAAAGCACGCAGCTCCTGTTCTGAAAACTCTGGTTCGTAGAGGTATGGTTCTGGATCTTGACTGTCTGAGAAGTCATCCTCTTCGTCTCTCACAAAATCCGCCATGTTCATCGCCATTCACTGTCTACTGTAGGAAAAATAGCCAGCTAATATTCACGCCGGTATGTTGACGGAAGTTGGGGGTTTTCAGGTGCTGCATGCTGCGCCCAAGTAGCAGTGCTTCTATATCTGCCTAGGAAATTGTCTAGTCTTAATCTGCATTGCTATTTGTACTCGTTGTGAATACGCAGGCCACAAGAAGTAATTAGGTTGTTTTTTGTTGTTGTTGGCTCACTTTTACTCACGACATGCTAACCGGCAACAAAGGATTCCATTCACTACGCTAAGCTAAGCTAGCGGCGGCTCTGCCAGACTAAGACAATGCATGCACTGAGACAAAAATGCGTTTGCCCACCTACATAACTATAGAGGAGACGGTGAATAACCCTATTTCAACCAACAGTGGTGTATTCCTTTAAGGCAACAAGATGCTCTTAAACTTAAAGACAGCAAACAACACACTCAGCTATCTACTATAAACTAGGGGTGGGGAAAAAAATCCATTCACGTATATGTCATGTTTTTTTTTTTTTACAAATGATTCACCTAAATATTTTCTGTTTATACACTTCCACCGATGGTGACTACCGTTTCCAGCAAAATACAAAACAGACCAAAAGCAGAAAATGGAGAAAATCCATGTTATGTACTTTATGTACTTTATAAATGAAATAAATGTCAGACTGACATGTGATGTGCATTCTTTTTAGAAAACAATTAGTTTTTGGAATGCGGAGCTCCCCGGCCGCATAGTCTTTGTAGTACCTTTGAGTACCTTTTTAAAGCACTATATAAAATAAATGTATTATTATTATTATTATTATTATTATTATTATTATTATTATTATTAGTAGTAGTAGTAGTAGTAGTATTATTATTATTATTATTATTATTATTATTATTATTATTAGAAATGGCTTTGGATCACTGCTTGTTTGTGATTGTGTTTCACATATTTATCAGTTACATAGGCTGCTGAAAATGTCTGGTCCAAATACATTTTGTGGTTTTAAAATCTGGCCCAATTGAACTTGTAATTGAATAGCCCCTCGCATACAGTATGTGCCTGTTTCCTTAATCAGTCAGTGACTAACATGTGATTTTAAAATTCTGAACTTTATTGACTGACTGACGGAGGTTTAGTCTTATGATTTCACCACAGAGCTGCATTATATCTCTGTGGAAAAAAATACAAGGACACATTTCAAGTTATTAGTTAATAGTTAACTGAGAAACAGGTGAGGACTAAATCAGGAACAGCTTGATAATTGATTAAACGTAGGTAATAAGTACTTTTCTTTCACTTCCTCTTGGAGAACTTTATATGATACATAATAAACTGAATAGTTATTAAGTAGTGCCTCATTACTCCATCATAATCGTATGATTACTTGCCCTTTTTGTGTCCCTTGTGCTGTCCTCTAGTTACTATAAAGCCCTACAAGTCGTTCCTGATTCGTTCCTCACTCGTATCGCAATGAACTAGTCATTAAGGGCGTTTTCACACCTGAAAGTCCGAACCAAGGTCCGGACCAAGGTTCATATTTTTGTTACATTGTATACATTTGATCCGGTAAGTTTTGGTTTCACACTGGAGTTATGCAAGCGCACTAAAGATCTATACGTGACAAAACTACGTCCTGCCGTCATCACATACGTGAGCTGCGTCTCCAGATACTTAGAATTGATTGGTTTGTAGACGGGCTTCTATCCTCTCGTATCCGCTCTCTGTGTCTGAGTTTTTTCAGCTGACTGCTGCTCTCCCCTACCGCTGCGACTCTTTTTGTTTTGTTGTGTTGTTGAGAAGCAAGACATGGGAACTTTCTTTCTGGAGAATTTATTCAGAGACAAACGGAGACCTACACTGTACATTTACTACCACTTAACAAATAAACTGCTGATGTATTCTCTGCTCTGATAGCCAACAGCTGCTCTGAACGCATTCACCGTCACTCTCTCTCTCATGTAGCCTACACACTAAGCACCAAGCTATTCCTTAAAGGAGCTTCCCCGGTCTTGTAACACAAGGAGAACCTGCCAGAGCTCCTTGCATTTGGTCCGAAAGTTCGAACCACCCAAAAAATGCTTTCACACTATAAAAGAACCGGACCATGGTTCAGTTTGGTCCGGACCGAGACCACCTCTTTTTATCGGACCAAAATTTGGTCTTTTGATCCGGACCGTGGTCCGGGCGGGGGTTTCACACCTGTAAGTTTGGTTCGGATCAAACTAAAAAACCCGAAAGTCCAGACCAAATAAGGTATGGTGTGAAAACGCCCTAACTAATCATTAGCTGGTCCCTGGGGGGGAGGGGATGGTTGGGTGCGCGATCACCGAAGGCTTTGCGTCATGTAGATTGTTGTTTGTCATTTCTAAGAATTCCTTATGGGGGAGACAGAAACTACACACTATAGCTTGAGTGTAAAGTGTTACCAATCTAACAAATTGCATTTTTACTCAGACAATATTCCTACCTTTTTTAACACGCCTTGGTTGACCTGGAACCACAACCTCTGGAGAACCAGCTCATCCAACCCCTCCACCTGTAACCTCTGATTGGTCGAGAAGAGGAGAGAAATGTATTTAATAGGCTCACCAGATTATGTGAATCTGCGACATTCAGAAGAACGTTGAAGAACGTTTGACAAATTTATTTTGACATTTTTTCAGCGTTCACACGAGAGTACATCAGCATGTGCAGCAACAGTGTATTGGCAATACTGAAAGGGAAAACTATGGTAATGGTTATGCAGGTTCAGTGGTGGTTGGAGTTCCATTAGTCTCCATAGCTGCAGGGTTGTGTGGCAGTGTGGGAGTTTAACTGAAATGGTCCATTTGTGTGACGTCCTGATGTGTTCTTTAACCCCCCCAACATAGCACAAATAGACTTTATATTTCCTCAATTACTGTTTACAGTCAGATCTTTTATAGATCTCGACATTTCCGACCGCAGTTGAAGGCAGCTTTATTTCACGAAGAAAGAGAAAAAGGAAAGAGACGGCGGGACTCTGCTTTGTTGTTACAGGAAACAGTCAGCTGTTACACAAACTCCTGGGCAGTTCAGTGCTTGTGCTCCGTTTTCTACCCTCATAGTGTTTTAAAACTATCTTGTGGCAGCGATAGAGGCAGGGATGTTTCCTGTTTACTGTACGGGACTCTCACACCGCCTCAAAACAGACTGCCAAGTGGCTGGGTTGGCTCAGTGGGTAGAGCAGGCGCACATATACTTGGAGGTTTATGCCTCGACACAGAGGTCCAGGGTTCAAATCTGACCTGTGACGATTTCCTGCATGTCTCTCCCCTTTCTCACCTAGCTGTCCTGTCAATTAAAGGCGGAAAAGCCCAAAAAAATCTTAAAAAAAAAAAAAAACAGACTGCCAAGTCTGATCACCGGTTACATGATTGGCCGCCACAGGGGGACATCGGGTTGCTTTTCGTCGAATCTGTCTCAACTTTTCGCCAGATTGTCTGATGGCCAACACAGTCAGTGTGAATGCACGCTAAGGCACATGGCAAGCATCCACAAAGGCATCTCCTCCACCATTTTCTCTCAGTCACTGAATCAAGAACAGCATTGTGACTTTTACCATTGAGTTGATGTTTGACGGTTTAAAGACTTCCTTCCGATGAACCCTGATGGTGTAGTTGATGGGGAAGTTGTGCTTCTGTAATGCAAAGAAAAAAAGAGAGAGAAAAAATCAGCATGTGCATTCATAACTCAGAGAGCAGGAACAATAGTTTGTTTTTGAGAAATTGGTTGTGACATTTACCATCGAAACTAGAACATTCAAAATAACTTATTGTGAAATCACACACATCCAAACTGTTCAAACACAGCAATAACCCATAAATATGTCATGTTCAATTTCCCATCTGGGCCAATCACTGAGACAGTGAGATACATAATTTCCATGAGTTCTGTCAAAATTGGATAATTGGATAATTGTTGTTTATTTGTGTCCTGCACATGCAAGTTCAACATGAATTCATAACATTAAATACAAACAAAGAAGTTTGTCTTCTCTCAGCATCCAAGATGTTGTACGTGATGGATAATGAGCCATTTTGTGCAGTTTGTTTGGACAATTATCAACTTAGAAAGAAAATGTAAAGGGTCACTCCACCAATTTTACACAACAAGGTCAGTTTTTTTTTTTAACTGGGAGTACTACTCAGCCTGTTGAAACGGTTCTATAATGTCTTCTGCCGCTCTGGTGGAGCTTTGTAAAGTGATATAGTGATGTCATTAGGGTCATCTCAACATGGGCTTGGGGACAAACATTTTTAACAGAGACATGAGGGCGTAGAGTTCTAAAGACCTCAGGCACGTTTATCAGGCAGAGAGGGAAAGACAATATTGAGTTGCATTATGGGAATTGTAGGAGCAAGTGTTTATGGAGTCTGTGCCAAATTAGTAACCAAAAGTCAGGATATGTCAGCAATCATTATTTTAAAATGTTGTACCCTTTGGTGAAAAATATCTTGCTGTTATCACTGTTGCTGTCTCCTATTATTGTCTAGTTGGCTGGGGCCGGTCAAAAGTCATTCTGGGAATAGCAGGAAGTCACTCAGTAAAAGTGGACAAAGCTTCTAAAAATGACCCCTAGAACACACCGAACTTCGTACACGGGTGATGATATTTCGAATGTGTTTATTTGAGGGGGAAATCTGCTTGCTTGCTTCCACGTTGACTGAGACCTGCTTGCAAACATGCCATCATTCTCTCACCATGTACCGTCGCCTGTGGCTGAGGCTGTCGTTGAGCGTCTTCAAGGGTGTGCACATGCTGGCTGGTGTCGGGGCCACCCGAATAGGTGATAGCAGAAACAGGCCTACAGAAACCACAAAGCATGAGATTATTTGCGTTGCCATTTTTAAAGATTATTTTTTGTCTTTATTGAATAGGACAGCTTAAAACAGGAAAGTGGGAGAGAGAGGGGATGATATCTAGCAAAGGGCCTTGGGTCGGAATTGAAACCAGGCCGCTGCGGGAAGGACTGATCCTTGGTACATGGGGTGCACGCTCAACCAGGTGAGTGCGTCAGGGCGCCCCTGCATTGCCATTTTATTTTTACTTTTCACACTGTCCACCAGGGATGTCCCAATCAAGTGTGTATAAAGAACACAGTCAAAGTACAGTTGAAACACATTTACACGTGTGAAATAGTCTGGCAGAAGTATCCCTAGACCTTTACTTTGGATAAGGAAACATTTCAGATTTCAGGCCACTCTTCAGGACAAAGACAAAAGGTACTGCATGTCTTATAGTGGAAATGGGGAACATTCTTTCTCTGTCTTTTAATCTGTTCTAATCAGCCTTGTCATTATTTTAGCAGCTGTGTGCCCATAAAGATTCACAATAACCACAGGTTACACTCACTCAACCAACCACCAATCAAGCAAGCAAGTAATCATACCGACAGTTGACGGACTTCACATATTCATGCATGCTGGCAATCAGATAGCAGGGCTCCAGACTAACTTTTTGCCTTGGTCGCACTGGTGCACCTAACTTTTTTTATTTAGGCGCACCAGCACAAAGTTTAGGTGCACCCAAATTTTTCCTCGCGTCGCCATTAACACCACAATTTCAGGGTCACCTTTTGATCACGCTCCATATACATTCATATATATATATATCTATATATATATATATATATATATGTCACTGTTATTTTAAACAAGAATAAGGAGTTGGTACTTTTTTTTTTTTTATTTGAAGCACAATTATACTGTAGTCAAAGTCTTAAAGCGGGTCCCCCCTTGCTGTCAAATGCCCCTCAGATGGCCAACACCTGTAATTTGGCCTTCTTCCCCTTTGGCCTTGGCTAAACCAGCTTGCCACACTCCCTAGCATCAAACTGGGCCCCTCCACACTGATTCTTATCAGATCTTCCACTAGTCCAGGACTAAAAATCATATCTCTGTATTTTTCGGCTGAATGGCGATACACAATATATATCTCTATCTCTAATATATATTTTTTACAAAGTGGGCTAAATGTTTTATGTCAAAGCCACTTTTCACAAGCTCTTTTATTATTACACACGTCTTGTGTAGGCTATGAAATGTCTGTATCGTCACTGCGCTGCATTTTTATGAACTATGATATTCTGGCCATGGGTCACATCTCTCACCCAGGTCCAGCAGGCTCCGTCTCACATGCGATTACTCAACGAACTGAAGTTAGTTCCATTCAATAACTTCTTCTGTGTTTTTCGTCATGGCGGCCGTAATAACAGAGAGTTACCAGCGGAAACACTGGTACCAATACGGTTTCCCTCTCATACTTAACAATATACAGCAGTTTGGACCCGCGGCGCTAGCTATGTCTCTCATGTTGCAGTGGAGCCGTGAGTGAATGGGGGCGTGGCTGCACGGAGGAGAGATCCAAACACAGGCAAGGCTTTACAGAAGGAATGGGTCATGTAACGCAACATTAAACTATCGATATGCTACTATCGATGTCGCATATGCGACCAAATTGGTCGCACTCTAGAGCCCTGGATAACTGTCATTAGTATGGATCTTTGTCAGAATATTTATACCAATTTCTTTTTTTCGTTGAGCCTTTATTTTACTTACACTCAATTGGCAAAATATACTAACATCAGGAGCAGATGGCATTTGAATACATAAATAATAATTAAAAAAAAAAAAACAGTTAAGACATTAATCAAAGACAGGCCAATCATTTTTTTTGAAAACCCAAGAATAATACTTTCGGTCGGCACCAAGGTGCTTCTGGAAAACCGTTCGCCACCTCAGGAGGGGAGCGGGGAACCATCCAAGCTGTGTACAGTAAGGATGGGGACGCTGTTGACCTCAACTGAGGAGGTAATAGGGCGGTGGAAGGAGCACTTTGAGGAACTCCTAAATCCGACTAATCGCCCTCTATGGTAGAGGCAGAGCTGGAGGATGAGGGGGGATTGGCATCAATTTCCCTGGTGGAGGTTGCTGAGGTAGTTAAACAACTCCCACAGTGGCAAAGCCCCAGGAATTGATGAGATCCGTCCAGAAATGCTTAAAGCTCTGGGTGTGGAGGGGTTGTCTTGGTTGACACGCCTCTTCAACATTGCGTGGAAGTCTGGGACGGTGCCTAAGGAGTGGCAGACCGGGGTGGTGGTGGTTCCCCTTTTTAAAAAGGGGGGACCAGAGAGTGTGTGCCAATTACAGGGTATCACACTTCTCAGCCTCCCGGTAAAGTCTACTCGAAGGTGCTGGAAAGGAGGGTTCGGTCGATAGTCGAATCTCAGGTTGAAGAGGAACAATGCAGATTCCGTCCTGGTCGTGGAACAACGGACCAGATCTTTACTCTCGCAAGGATCCTGGAGGGAGCCTGGGAGTATGCCCAACCAGTCTACATGTGTTTTGTGGATCTGGAGAAGGCGTATGACCGGGTGCCCCGGGAGATACTGTGGGAGGTGCTGCGGGAGTGCGGGGGTGAGGGTCCCTTCTCAGGGCCATCCAATCTCTGTACGACCAAAGCGAGAGCTGTGTCCGGGTTCTCGGCAGTAAGTCGGACTCGTTTCAGGTGAGAGTTGGCCTCCGCCAGGGCTGCGCTTTGTCACTAATCCTGTTTGTAGTATTTATGGACAGGATATCGAGGCGTAGTCGGGATGGAGAGGGGTTGCAGTTCGGTGGGCTGGGGATCTCATCGCTGCTTTTGCAGATGATGTGGTCCTGATGGCATCATTGGCCTGTGACCTTCAGCACTCACTGGATCGGGTTCGCAGCCCGAGTGTGAAGCGGCTGGGATGAGGATCAGCACCTCTAAATCGGAGGCCATGGTTCTCAGCAGGAAACCGATGGAGTGCCTTCTCCAGGTAGGGAATGAGTCCTTACCCCAAGTGAAGGAGTTCAAGTACCTTGGGGTCTTGTTCGCAGTGAGGGGACAATGGAGCGGGAGATTGGTCGGAGAATCGGCACAGCAGGTGCGGTATTACATTCAATTTATCGCACCGTTGTGACAAAAGAGAGCTGAGCCAGAAGGCAAAGTTCTCAATCTACCGGTCAGTTTTTGTTCCTACCCTCACCTATGGTCATGAAGGCTGGATCATGACCGAAAGAACAAGATCCAGGGTACAAGCGGCCGAAATGGGTTTCCTCAGGAGGGTAGCTGGCGTCTCCCTTAGAAATAGGGTGAGAAGCTCAGTTATCCGTGAGGAGCTCGGAGTAGAGCCGCTGCTCCTTTGCGTCGAAAGGAGCCAGTTGAGGTGGTTCGGGCATCTGGTAAGGATGCCCCCTGGGCGCCTCCCTAGGGAGGTGTTCCAGGCACGTCCAGCTGGGAGGAGGCCTCGGGGAGACCCAGGACTAGGTGGAGGGATTATATCTCTAACCTGGCCTGGGAACGCCTCGGGATCCCCCAGTCGGAGCTGGTTAATGTGGCCCGGGAAAGGGAAGTTTGGGGGTCCCCTGCTGGAGCTGCTACCCCCGCGACCCGACCCCGGATAAGCGGATGAAGATGGATGGATGGATGGAAGAATAATACTGTAGGTACAAATATGTGTTTTATGTATTCACATCCTTAACATGTTCACTGAGCACTGAGAATTGTTTTTAAACATTCATTTCTAATCTCAACTAGTATAATCTCAACCAGTGCAAATCTATCTAATATCTCTTGAGGATATTTCAGTCTGGACCAAAGTAGAGGAGCAACCAACCAACATTTCCATCCCTGGCTGAATATATCTGAATCTAGGCCCAGGTCCAGTCTAGGGCCTTTAGAGACCCAAACCAGGTCTCCATCCAGCCTCCAGCTCTTCAGGTGTGGATCAAACTTGAGGTAGGGGAATCCCTGTATAGGTTCAAAGGGATTTCTACTAGCTGACGCCAGGGTCTGATCGCCAAAGATACTTTCTATTCCCCCCTTAGCAATTACTGTAGTGCATTTTTCTAACAAATAAAGGCATGTGAGGACATTCTATTATTCCTTTACACCATACTGGTAAAAATGTAAACTGACAGAAATTAATGTAACTACAAAAAAAGAAAATCA
The DNA here is from genome assembly GCF_031162955.1 of Sander vitreus. Taxonomy (NCBI): domain Eukaryota; kingdom Metazoa; phylum Chordata; class Actinopteri; order Perciformes; family Percidae; genus Sander; species Sander vitreus. Next base: position 31,776,211 of record NC_135862.1, read on the forward strand.
AGACCAGATGGCCTCCAGATGGTCAGGGGTATTTTTAAAGACTAATTTTACTAGTGACTGGGTCAGACTCTTGAAAGATAGTCACTCAATGCACCTCCAATCCCCAGAGGCCGTATCTATCACTTTAAGGAATGGTGTTAAAGAGCTCTAAACTCAAACTACAGTTAAAAATTTCCGACAAGGAGTCCCAGATCAGGGGTCATTTAGGTAAGCCACATAATATACAGTGGTCTATAGCGTGATTTACTCATGCTAAAAATCTTGCATTGGTTATGACATTATACATTTATCACATTTCTGTCATTCTGACATTAGGAGGCAGTTACAACAGTAGTAGTATTATTTCTCAACAATAATGGAAAACCTACGGAAATTTGGTTGGTTATCGAGACTAGAGTACTGAGGATGCTCTCTGTGTCCACATTAGCCATTAGCCACAATGCAACTCACCCACCAACAGTTAAGTTGGAGATTCAGGTGTTATGCTAGTAGCAGCTAATGTAGCCTCGAGCCTTGAACCACAAACAGAGATGAGGAGCGGGCTAGAGAAATCTGGTAAGCTTCCTTCTTTCTAACTTCACTTCCAGATCCTTTCTTCTTCTTCAGCCCCAACTGACACAGATTCAAGTGACATCACTCGAGGCAACGTCTGTACCCTCTGAAGCCACAAATGGATTTATATAACGTTTTTATATATGCATACTCAGCAAGACCTGTAAGCAGACATTTATGTGTAAAGTTGGTGGAAATGGCCTTTAATGTGGCTTCACCTCTTCTGTTAAAAGTTGCACTTGAAGACACTGTAATCACTACAGCTAATAGCCAGCTAGCCACCAACAGGCATGAACATTCTGCGCCTAGTCCTAATACAGAAACATACACACACACACAACACAGAAAGACAAACATAACTAGCCAACCATACCTTATGCCATTATATATCCATTTAAATCCTTGAAATACAGCCTTGACATGTCTAAAGTTTTGTTTTAAGAACAGGTGGATGCATACAATAAGCAAGGATGAGCTGCCTGTCATATACCTCTTTGTCTTTGATGGCCTCCATCACCAATGCTTCAACCTCCTCAATTAAAGGAATGCTTTACCCTCAAAATGACCATTTGTATATCATTTACTTAGAGTTTTGCCTTGAATTCATAAAGAAAACTTCATTTTTGTCGCATTCCTCCGCCGTGAATGGAGAATCAAAAAAACAGAGAAAGGCCATGTTGAAGAGATGAATTATGGCCAAGATGAATTACGTAGAAACCTTAAAGCTATAGTGCGTAGTTTCTGTCGCCCCCTTGGGGAATTCTAAGTAATGACAACAACACTGTCGGCGCGTCCACATAATACAAGCCTTCCGTGATCGCCCCCACCCCTCTTCCACGCAGTTGCAAATAGCCAAGAAGGTCATGGAGGATTAAAAAAAACATGATGGACTCTTCAGAAGAGGTAATTATCTTCACTTGAGTTTCTGCGTGGGAAAGTCACCGACACAATCTTTTGAACATAGAGAGTTGTGTGGAGCTGATAGTCTTAATTAGCTTTGTAGCAACTCATTTGGCAATGGGTTGAATGTAGAGATGCACCGATTGACCGGCCGGTGACCGGAATTGGCCGATTTTCACGTCATCGGCCATGACCGGTGACCTGCCGGTCAGTCTGACATATGCCGATTTTATGCCGGTCAAATGCACTCGGGCGCTGCATGATTTACATCGCGCAACAGCAACATCACACGTGCACATGCAGGGTTTTCGCTGTATGCATGTAGCAGCAGCGCACTTTTTATGAAATGTCATAAAGTCGTCATTGTACACGGCTCGAACTGTCGGCCGCTCTCTCTCCCCTCTGAGGCTGAAAAACTGGAACATGAAAACCGCACTCACGCGGGTCCCGTGAAATATGACAGCTACAGTTTATCGGAAAATAGCATTGGGCACACTGACTTTGATGAGTTTATCAGACCCCAGATGAGACAAGAAGCTAACGTTAGCAAATGCTGTGTGGTCCCTCTGCCTCTGACGCCCCGCTGGCCGCTGTAGGAGACGCTGTAAACAAAAAAACCAAAAAAACGCTGTATTCCACTGTATTCCTCCGACACGCTGTATTAACGTTACTGTTTAAAACACTTTCCAGGTTAGTGGGGGTGCATACCGCTTAAAACCAACATTAAAAACATAGTAATCTTTAAAGAGTTTAGTTTTGTTGTTAAACTGTGTGGAAAATGAGCGGTGACGTTAAATCATCTGTTTCAGGTAACGCCACTCTAGGGTAGCCTACCGTCTATTTGCTGGATTGTTCCGAGCTAACCGTCGGTAGCTAACGTTAGCAGATAAGCCCGTTGACAGCAACGGTAGTGTTCACATTTATGCACAATGACACATAAAGCAAACTTGCTAAAAAAGGAACTACACGCTGTTTTCAGGTAACGTTACTGTTGATGTTCCAAGCCTGTGTGTGTGTTTTGAGAAATATCTTTATACTGCATTAAGGCTATATTTATTTTATTTTTATTTGTTATTTTTATATTATTTTATTGCCATTGCCTGTTTTCCCTGTTTTCATACATACAGACGTTTAGTTTGCTAAATATAAAACATTTGTTTAGTTGGATATTGGATGTGAAAAGAAGGAAATGGTTCTTCCATAACATTGCACTTTAGATGTGTGTTAATTTCCCACACCAGGAGTAATTTATATAGTTGTATTTTATAGCGATCAATTATCTATTTAAAAAATGTTCTATGTTCTATGCAAAATGTAACATTTTCTATTAAAGAAAAGATAGACAATAAATATTTGTGTGTGCTGTAAAGTGGTTAAAAAAAATGAAATCGGAATCTAACTCAAAGAAAATCGGAAATCGGAATCGGCCTAGAAAGTTGTAATCGGTGCATCTCTACTTGAATGTAACGGACGTTCATTAATTCATTAAGTAGTAGCTTGTAGCTGTACTAGCTACCACTCTATTAAACCTATTGCACCAAGAATACATACAATCTGCAAGACTCGTAGGTCAGATTTATCTGGGATGTACTTTTCCATTCAACCAAAATGTTGCTGCATAGTCATGTTTAACAAAACAACAGCAGCAACAACTTTTTAAACCAAAGCAGAAGCTTCTACAGATGTGACAAATTTTCACATAGAAAATTGAATAGAATAATAAACAGAAACCTCCTTTACTGTCTGAACTGGATATGAAATCCACTAGCCCTCACTACAGCATTCCAGTTTCTATAAAAAGAACCACATGTCCTTTTGAATGTACTACACATGTGTAACAGTCACAAAGAAATTACTGGTTGAATGCTGTTTCAAAATAGTTCTGTAGTCATGTTTTAATATTTTTTTTATTCAATCTAGTATGTTTTATCCCATGTAGACATTTCTTAATTTAATCTTGCATATGCTATCTAATTTTATTAATTCCTTGAATTGATCTTGCATGTATTTTTCAATGGGAGGTCTTTTACAGCACTCTTGATTTGCTGTGTAATGACTCGCTGCAGACTGTGAGAATGTGTCTTGTGTTAATTTGGTTATCTGTTGCAGGTGCGCTGGCTGGGCTCCTTTCAAAACTGGTTTGGCGAGTTGGAAAGAGGAAGCATTCGGGATTCTGCTCTGCACGGGTGAAGATGTACACAATACAGTTGTAAATAGTTGTAATACTTCTTATCACAACTAGTTTTATCTCGGTCTTGAGATATGCCTTAAGACTAGCCTTTGGTTAAACATGGTGGGAGAGTGAAAGTGCTGCTACATCATCAAATGTGTGTGTCTCATTTGTACTGTACAACCTTTAAAGATTATTTACATTTTTTTGTTAGTGTTGTTAATTGAGTGAGCTTTTCATTGCGTGTTGTGTTTTTCTTAGCGTAGTAGACAGCAATTGCGTTTCATTTCAACTTTGGCCCTGGCTGATGTGTCATCTGTAGAAAACTGCCAAATCATCCACTTTACATGCTAAAAGAGTCATAATCCTTAGCTCAGTGCTGAAGCGGACAAAGACATACACCTTGGCAGTAAGCCTAACTTCATTTATCTCTTTTGAACGTTCAATACACAAAAAGACTGAAACGGAATTATTACAGCCAGATACTAACGTTAACAGTCGCTTTCCGACCGGAGGGATTTTTGCAGTTCCTAGAACATAAAATTCCTAGAACCCTTTTTTTCTCGTGTTCCGACTGGACCAATTTGGGGATTTTTAAGTTCCTCTGGCCGCAGTTCCTGTAACTCTTTCAGCTCATACTTCAGGGCAGGGTCTTTTCTCTTTTCAGCATATGAACCTAGGTGAATGAGGGTCGGGTTTCCGGTACAGACAGATCAACAACGGGACAATTTTAACAATTTTCACCATCTTATTCGTCACTAATTTCACTTCTGACAACGTTTTAGGCGAGAAATTAACTGTTTAGATTTCGAATATAGGCAGTCTTGCGAAAATTGATGCCGAATTGACAATTTGCTTCAAAGTTTTCGGAGCTCCATGAAGTGAGGCGACAGCCAGCAGGCGCCTGTCCCGGCCGCTAGCTCTTCGCTCGGCCAGTTATGCTCAGAGACCCCGCTGTAAGCTGGAGGTCTCTCAGACCGGTCTCGTAAATAAGAGGCTTGTATTTCGCCGTTGACGGTTCGTTTGTTTAAATATCACAACACATCATAAGTTAACAGGAACCTGTGGTTAACTGTCTTTTCGGAGTTAAAATACACAAGCGTGTCTTGCGGCTGGCCGGCACACACACACACACACACACACACACACACACACACACACACCCACACCCACAGCGCAGGCGGGGAAGAGAGAGATACCCGTTTCTCTTCGGGAGACTTGTTTAAATTATGACAAAAATGGTGTATTTTTTTTCTGATTTTAACGCTATAAAGACCGTTGCAGTGCTTGCATCACTCCCTTACCCCTCCTACCAGTCCCTATGGCCACTTGGCCAGTGCGAATGCAATTGGAAAAAACGGTTTTGGGGGAGAGTAGTTACTAGATCTGTTTAGAAGTGGATTTTTCCTATAACTACGTTCCTGTTGTTTCCTTGGTCGGAAAGAGGCTAAACGTTATCTGTAAGTGTAAACTGTTCCCTACTTGCCTTGCTGGTGTGAGGGGGTGGCTACGGGAGGACTTGATGGGGAGAGGGCGGCCGAGCAGGATGGTATCTCGTCACTTGTAACCCTGTTACTTAAAATGGCAGGAGTTTCCTGCTCCTCGTAGCATTTCTTGCTGCATTTAAATGAAAACAAGCTGCTTTGCTTTGCTTTGCGTTTCATATTAGCTAATAGCTACCATCTGTGTCTCTCATTGAGCTTGCTTGAAAAGCTTGCGCGCCAACGTCATTCATTTCATTGGATCACTTGCTGGTGACAATGCAACCTGTGGGAAGGCTTAAAAGTCCACACGTGGGGTAGAAGCTACTGATTGGCTGAGGAGCTTTCACTCAAAGCTTTTCTCGGGCTGCTTATTGGATGAACTGCTGGAATGAAAATCACTCACTACTCACTATAGGCCTGGGTCAAAATGGGCGGGCCCGGACCTAAAATGGGTGGGTCCAGGCCCACCCGGCCCCAATGGTAGCACCGCGGGTGCCCTGAGGTAGTGCATCTGAGTTCCTCAAGTGGTGTCCTGCATGTCACAGGAGTTGAAACTAAGTTCCTCTGATTTGCACATAGAAGACTATCTCCTGTTAGGGTCTTCAATCAACCACAACCATTTATGGAATCTGTGTTTTTTAAAAACCTCTGTTTGTGGGTCTGTGGGTAATTCATGTTTCTGCATTCCACACATTCCCACTAAAAAAAAACATTTACACTAAACAAATCCACCTCCAACTTAACAAACCCGTCATACACATGAAGCTTAGTGGAAGTTCAGTCAGGAAGACTCTCACTCATCCACACTTTCTCTCTGTGTCTCACTCTCTCGCTTCTACTCAATCAGCTCACTATAAGCATTCACCCTTTCAGTTAAAGGTGCTCTAAGCGATGTCACGCGTTTTTTAGGCTACAACATTTTTCATCACATACAGCAAACATCTCCTCACTATCCGCAAGCTGCCTGTCCTCTGAACACACTACTCCACAAACGTCAACAAAAACAAACGAGCGTTCCAGCCAATAACCGACAAGAAGGATTTGGGGGTGGGGGTTGGGGGGGTTAGTGCGCGGAAGCACGGAAGGGAAGGAGAGGGGACGGGATGAGGAGGAGGGAGGGGCAAGCTACCCTCGTTTTGTTTGAAAATACTTTGAACGTCAACAAGAAGTGCCGTCACCCAACATCGCTTAGAGCATCTTTAATCCAATCAGATTTTGACATAATCTTTTTGAGCCAATCATATCGTTGCTGTCCAACTTTAAAAAGGTTCCTTTCTCTGCTCTCCTGATTGATTTTTTTTTTTTGTTTGTCTCTATTATCTATACCCTGTAAAGCGACTTTGAGTTCGTGAAAAGCGCTATATAAATTCAATTTATTATTATTATAAAGGACAAGACATTACAGTACAACATACACATTCACTCACATACTAACTTCCCCCACCCCACACCCCTGCCCAGACATCACCAGAATGAACATTCCACACTTGTCCAATAAAGAGTAATTAAGAACAAAAGAGAGAAATACTGGAAAACTGAAAAGAAAAAAAAGAAAATAAGAAAAAATGAAAAATCAGATGACCAAAAGGCACATTAAAGGATAAGAAGTCAGTGTGTCTTAAACTATAAATTGTTTGGTAAGGTGTTAGGTATTGTTTCAAATAGGGTGGATAGTTAAGATATATGCATTTGAAAATAATCTGAAACCAGTGAAACTGTCTCCTTGCGTTAGGTGACAAAATATTCAATGAGGAATACAGGACACAATGACGTGTTATGTAGGGGCATCTCAACACAAATCTACAGATACTATTAAAAACAACAGTCAGAGGTTTGAGATTGGTCTCAGTAATATTCTGATATTCTACATCAGCACAGTCTATAATTGGAAATAATAGTTGTTTCACAATTCTTAACCTTATCTGCTGCGTAAAGCGATACAACATCCTTAGATTGCGATTTAACTTCCTTACAATAGTGTTTATGTGTACTTTGAAGGACAGTTGAGAGTCAAGCCAAAGGCCAAGGTATTCATATTAATCTACTCTCCCAAGAGGGGTGCCATCTAAGAAGTTAATTAACAGGTTAGTCTGATTCAAGGCAGCAGATCTTGTTGGGAAAAGCATGCAGTATGATTTTTTTTTAACAGAAGATCATTACATTGGAGCCATTTTTGAATAGTATCAAAATCATATTGAAGATTGTTCTGCATCTTAGATACCATAGTATCAGAAGTATATATCACTGTGTCATCAGCGTATAAATGTATAGAACAATCAGAACAAACTTGGGGGAGATCACTGACAAAGATTGAGAATAAGAGAGGCCCCACTGATGATCCTTGAGGGACACCTTTTTCCATAATAGAAAAGCGAGATAAACTATCGTGGATAAGGACACACTGATGTCGAAAATGTAAACAGGAGTTGAACCAGAGAAGAGCTTGTTTAGAGAGACCAATGGCATGATGTTTATCCAAAAGAATAGTGATTAACAAGGTCAAATGCTTTAGTTAAATCTATAAAAATTGCTCCGGTGGACATATTGTTATCCAAGGATGATGACACATCATTAGTAAGCTTTAGTAGGGCAGTTGTGGTAGAAAATTTTGGTCTGAAACCAGATTGATGTTGAGACAAAATGAAGGACTGATTAATATAGTTATATAACTGATTAAATATTAGCTTTTAAAAAAGTTTTGCCACATTGCTAATAATAGAAATGGGTCTGTAATTATTAAGATCGGATGGATCACCTCCTTTATGGATTGGAGTTAATCTGGCACATTTCCATCACCTTGCCAGAGGTTAATGATAAGTTAAATAGGTCTGATAATGGATATGCCAGTATGTTAGAAGCAATCTTTAAAAACTTAGTTTCCAAACCATCTAGGTCTCTACCGCTACCAGACTTCAGTTCTGAAATAACTCTCTGAACATCAATGGGACAAAAAGAGAAAGAAGAGGAACAGAAGAGTTGAGCATTATTTGTGGTGTTAAGGTAGTTAGGAGACTGGGAATTACATATAGCAGAGAAATGCTGATTAAAGGCATTAGCCATTGCAGGAGGATCAGAAATAGTATCATTTTGAAGTCTAATTTTGGTTGGAGCGCTTGTATTAGATTTGTTGAGTAAGGTGTTAAGATTTTTCCAGAATTTCTTGGGATTGTTATAGTCATTACATAGGGAACTTTGAAAGTAATTTAATTTGGCATTCTGTGTTTTTGTTGTACATAAATTTCTTAAATGTTTATATATTTCCCAATCAAGAAGGTCCTTTGATGAACGGTGTTTCTCCCAAGCCTTATCCCTTTGCTTGAATAGTGCCAGTAATTCACCGTTAATCCAAGGTAGATGTCTTCCTTTAACTCGTACTGACCTCGAAGGAGAGTGTTTGTCAATAACTCTAAGTACTTCAGTATGAAAAAAGTCCCAAGCATCATCAACAGAAGGGATTAAATTAAGTCTGTCCCACTTTATATTCAATAGATCTTCAATAAAATATTCGTCATTAAAAATTTTCATCTGTCTTACTTTAATTATTTTAGGTGGTAGGCGTGGTAATCTGATCTTCCATACGCAAGACACTATGGAATGATCACTAAAGCAATCAGAGAGTACTCCTGAGTCCATAATCCTATCGGGGTGAGTGACCAGGATCCAATCTAATAAAGATTTTGATCTATTATCAACTCGAGTAGGTTCTTTAATTAGCTGTGTTAAATTGAGGCTCTCCAAAAAATGTCTTTGGTTGAGGGAGGAACGGTCTAACCAATTACGATTAAAGTCCCCTAAGATGATCATTTCTTTTGGACAATTTAAAGAACTAATAGTATTGCCAATACACTTTATTGATTCTGAGGGGGAGCCTGGTGGTCTGTAAATGTTACCTATAATCAGATGTTTGTTTGCATGGAAACAGATTTTTACAAAAACACATTCAAAATATACAGGATTTTCACATGGAGTGATAAGCTCCGAGGATAAATATGAAGAAACATAGGTGGCTACACCACCACCACGTGCACCCCTGTCAGCTCTATACAATGTATATCTGTCAAGTTTAATTTCTTCATCTGAAATATTAGTATTCAGCCAAGTCACAGAGTAATAACATCTGGTTTGTTGTAGGCAAGCCATGCTCTTATGAGATCTATTTTGTTTGGCAGACTCCTAATATTAAGATGTATTACATGTAAACCTTTACCAATAATAGACTAGCTGTTTTAGTAGTGTAGGGACAGGGATAGGGGTGAAGCAGGGACGGGAAGGGAAGCCACACACACACACACACACACACACACACACACACACACACACACACACAAATAGTTGTCCAAGAACATAAACTAGTTGGCCATTCAGACGCTGGCTGCCCAATTTCAATAAAGGAAAACCATAATGTCCAACATAATTGTATTTACCTTTGCAAATAAACTATCATTAGGCCTAGATACTTAACAGTCACTGTTTAATTTAATTTAGTTTAGTTTTGTGGGGGGAAAAAAGCAAAAAGTTAGGAAGAAGAAGAAGGGAGAGAAAAAAGAAAAGAGAGCCTAATAAAAGTAGAATAACATAACATAGGCCAGCATCATCATCATAAGTCATTGTAACCACATATTAGGACATGAGCAAAATCACTTTAAGTACCGGTAGAAAAGACGCACCATGTAAAGCAAAATCATTACCGTTCCATTATAGTCAGGTAAGTTGTGTTTCTTAAATCAGAAAAACTATTATAAAAAAAAAAAAATGGAGAGAGAAAAAATAAATAAATAAATAAATAAAAAACAGACAAGGAAAATTAGAATTTCCACCGGCTAATAAGGAAAAAATAAGAGAAGCAGCCCTTTTTTTTTCTTTTTCTTTTTTCTCTCCCCTTCCTCTCTAGGTAGGCTAACTCACCAGAGCTTTACAAAGCCTTAAGAAATTCAGGCTAAGAATGCAACAATATGCCTGAAAGATTCTATAAATCATATCAATCAAAGTCTGTCTGTGGGCTACCTTCAGTGGTCGCAGACAACGTGCAAACAGTCATACCATGGGCCTGGTGTCCAGAAACTGTTTGGCTTCTTTTGCGCATTTGAACTGGAACATCTTTCCAGCTGATTTAATCCTCAATGTTGCTGGGAAGATAAGAGAGTATTCCATATCAAGTTCACAAAGCTTTTTTTTTTTTACGTTATCAAACTGCCGTCGTTTCATTCATTGTTCCAGCGGTATAGTCTGGGAAGATGTGGATCCTTTTGCCCTCGTATTTCAACTCTTTTTTTCTCCTGTGAAAGTCTTATGAACAAATATGTTTTATATGTTGACGATCTCGGAGGCTGTGAAATTTCACCAAAATCGGCCTTGGTCCAACTTTCAGAGCGTTGGTTTGTAAAGTAGAGGGAAAGCGATGAGCCTTCTCGATAACAGGAGAAGTGGGGAAATTCTCAGCTCCCAGGAGCTGCCCAATAAGGCCACCCACAAATCCAATAATATCCATACCTTCAGATTTCTCCGGAACATGAAGAAAACGCAGGTTGTAAGCCCTGCTTCGGTTCTCAATATCCTCGACTTTATCACGGAGGTAAGTGTTATCACTCTCCAGCGTCTCGATACGTTTTTTTCAGGTCGGTAAAATTGTCCTCGTTTGAACTCACTCTTTGTTCAAGTACAGACACATGTTCCCCGAGAGTGGACAGTGAGCTTTTTATGGTCTGTAAACTCGATTGAATTGAGCCCATTTTGGCATCAAAGTGAGAGACCATTTCCACCTTTAATTGCTGTATGGCTTCCCAGATTAAGTTGTTGGAAACAGGTTGCTGGTCCATGGCAGACTGCTGAACTGTTGTTGACTATTTTCACAAGTAGCCCAATATTATCGCTGCAATCAGTCGTACAAACTGGAAAGGTTCAGTCGGTTGATAGCCTAGTTTGTTACGTGTAAACTAGTAGGCTGGAACTTAGCATATACTGCCCAAAAAAATAAAGCATTGAGCAGACGTCTACACCTGCCTCTTACGCCAGCGCCATCTTGAATGATATTGAAAATGTTGTTATATCAACAGATGTTCAATATGCATTATGTGAGCACATTTCAACATACTATTTCCATTATATTTGCCCAATATGGAACATTTGAAACTTTAAACCTCATTATCATTGTTAATACAATATTATATTATAATATTATACAATAATATAATACAATACTTTTACTTCGCGCCCTCTTAAATTCTGATTAACACTTGTGCTCAAGGTTTACCACATGGCCTGATTTATATATTATATCTGCATTTCAGATTATCAAAGATGTTCAATGTAAAGCTTCAACGCAGCAAACATTTGGGGGAGAGGGTTATTTTTTGGTTGTTGTTTTTATACAAATACCACCATATACCGTACACCCCAGTAAAATGTCAAAAATGTTTTGAGGGTATGAAGAAATACCGCCCTAGCCTAATGATGATGCTGAGCATAATCTAAACACTTGAGAATGTCATTGATAAATGTAACAGGCATCAAAGTGTCAAAATAAAATAAATGCCGATGGGCCACAACCTGGGCAATATGGCGAAAATCAGATATCACGAGATTCTTGACCAAATATCTCAATGCCGATATTGCAACAATATTCTAGGTTTGACTATTGGTGCTTTAACAAAATATCTTCGCAATTAGATTTTAGATAAATAATAATAATGATATCACTTCACTGTAATGCAGCCTTTTAACATCAGAAAAGGAAACCATATTATGATATTACGATATCCAAATTTTAGGACGATATCTAGTCTCATATCACGATATTGATATAATATAGATATTTTTCCCAGCCCTAGCCTTAATTAAAAGCACATTGTGTCCATGAGTGGAAATTTCCATTGCTTAGGGGGAAAACAAATTCTTGACTCTTTTGACTCTTTTGCACTGCACATTACCATCACAAAGCAACCCTGAGTAGCAAGACTGCCAGGCTACAGTACATTGACAATTCACACAGTAGATGACATGTGAGCTGTCAGTTATCTGCTGCAACCCATCTGTCTTCATTGTCTCTACAGAAGGCCATGCTTTACCCAGAGCTTATTATCAGAATAACCTTCTCTGGTATTGTTTAGATTGTTTAAATTTTCCCACACAAGTTTAAAGACGTATAGCTGAACATGGTCATGCATGTGTAGGTTTAAAAAGTTGTACTGCGATTGGGAAATATGTTACATTCTCTTTGTACAGTACTGTGTTCTGGCATAACTGCAGGGACATCTGTAGCAAATACATAACAGATGTCCAACTGCGTTTGTAGTAAACTGATTGTTGCCTTGGCATTTGAAATCAATCATCAGTAAAGTGATCGAAGTATACTGTGTCTGCATGTTTTCCCTGGCTGTAATGCTTTGATCGTAAGGTACTGTGGAATTTAGAAATATGTCACATTTAAAATATTGAACAGAAAATGTATTATGGCGTTTACGAGCCAAAATACAGTATATACTCAGTGCCGGTGTAGTTTGACATGTATTTGGCATTAAACACTGGTTTGTTCATAAATTTAGACGTAGTTAATACATCTTCCCAACTTGAAGATTGCCCCATTGTTCATTCACATCTACATCCACGCATTTCTATCTATGTCCTTATGTTTTTACTCTTGTCTCCCGGAAAATAATTTGTCAAAGTTTTTTTTTTTCACGACCGGTCCCTGATTTAACGTACAATACCTGTTTGGAAACCCTTACTTTTAATATTATTTTTATTGTAGAAAAAAACTGGTAGCTCTCCAGATGCTAACGCAGCTTTGTACAACTTTCATGTGACTGGTGAAGAAGACAAGGGAGCGACTCCAGTCTGACTGCACAGGGGATAAATAGATCTTCATTCTGCAGGTACAGGGTCATACAAGTAGCAAGATGTGAGGAATAGCTTCAGAAAGGTCAACACTAGGAAGGCAGCAGGACTTGTGTTCTTAGAGCCTGCTCCGACCACATGTCCCTCCCCCAGTCTGTTAATCCCCTTGCTATCAACAGTCAAAGAAACCTCATCCCAGCTATCTAAATGACTACTGGCCAGTAGCTCTGACCCCTGTAGTGATGAAGTGCTCTGAGGGACCAGCTGCAGTTTGCATACCGCTCCAACAGATCCACAGACCTCATCCACACTGCCCTGGCCCACATGAACATCGGACCGTGGGGGGGGGGGCTTGTCACAAAGCTTGAAGACCTTGGACTCAACTCCACCATGCGCAGCTGGATGTCACACAAAAAATGTGTAAGATGCTGACAAAATCTAAATCAAGCATGTCAAAGTTGTTGTACCCATGGCAGGGTTTCACAATGATTTAAACCGGAAGTGAACACACCTGTATTAATAGACAACTAGTGATGATGCATGTCATGTGTAGAGACAGAATATGTACACTTCAATGATAGACCCCTGTGGGTGAAACCCTTTGAATTACCTATGGGAAATAACTTAGTCTAGTGACTTGTCATGAGGGAAGCCCACTATAGAGAACTTAATTTGTTCCAGAATCTCAGCCAGCCCACTTTTGCCTTTTGTCTTTACGATAGCAATTGATCTTAGAATGGAAATCGCTGTCTTATCTAGAAACATCAAGAAGTCTTACATGTTTAATACCTATAAATACATACAATATATAAATAATGAACATTGCATTGTGAAATATTGCTGTTCCTAATTTACAGACCGCACTACGGTTCACAAAAGTCCTCAATGATTTTTCAATAATACAGCAGCCTATCCAAGAGGGGAGTGCGATATGACAATATTAGATTGTGAAAATGTCTCCAGGATCTGTATTTACAGTGATGATCGTTATTGTCATGCTACAGTGCAATTCTATCAGTTGCAGTTCTATGGCTCCACTGTAAACCCTGCATATAGTGGTGCAATGCTGCTCCTAAAAGTTCTGCTATATAAAAATCTTCCCCAAAGCAAAAAAACTCCTATCTCTACTTTAAGAAGTCAGAGTCGGGGATGAGCGAGGATTATAGATCCAACAACCCCAGACACTGTCACTGTTAAGGCAGTTACACACCAACCAGACGGCCGACCGTTGGCAGGAAAGGCAGTTGGACTGATCAGTCTCCCCAAGTTGGTCAAAAAAGTGCCTCGGAACACACCAAAGCGACAGGACGTAATACGTCTCCATAACAGCAGGCAGCACTAATCTGTATTGTCGCCCAAAAAATGAAAACTGGTCTGATTTCCCCCCTGGAAATTCAAAGACAGACTGTCATAGCGGCTTGTTCAGAATACGATCTCATATTGTACTAAAATAGTTCACCGAAACGTGTTTCTGAAAACATTTTAAGCGAGAAATAGGCCATGCAGTTGCTGAATCTGTCTTCATTTCAGATCGACAAAGGTCAGTTTAAAAGATTTTCGTCAGATTTTGAGAGGCTTAGTCACGCTCATCCTGCTTGCCATTTCCGGGTGAGTCCCGACTGCCCTGTCTCCGACTGAGCATGTCAGGTCGGCCAAAATGAAGGCCGACAGCTCCTCCAACAGACGACGGCACGGAACACACCGAACAGACTCCAGTCACCGACCTCGCCCGACTATCAGCCCGGTGTGTAGCTGCCATTATAGCTGTTATTAGTTATTGGTCGTGTCAAAGTTCGTGTTTCACCAAGTGCAGGGCTTAGCTTTTCCACATGGAGTGGAGGAGAGACAGGTGAAGTGAAGATAACATTGTCGGTAGCGTATTTTGAGCACTGCGCCGCACTTCATTTGTAAAAGAGCCTTTTTAAATGCTGGTCATATGGTAATGAATAAATAAGGAAAGAATTTCTGTGTGCTGTTTTATAATTTAGTTATAATGACAACTCAACTCCTGGCATTTTCTCCTGGTGTTCTTCACCACTGTTTTGGAAGAAGGAAATAACAGGAGTAAGAGATGAACCAGCTTTAAAAGTGACATATTTTGTGCTGTGCGGTGGATCTAATTGCCAATGTTAAGAGCAGTTTAAGGGGAATTCGAAAAGATCGTGATATGATATTTTGGCCACATTGCCCAACCCGACAAGACATACAGGTCTGCCATTTTACAGAACAAAAGATTAATTGATTCATGTACAGAATAATCAGCAGATGAATTGATAATGAAAGCTATCAATAGTTGTAACAATAATCCGATTTGTTTTCAATCCTACAATACTACAGCTCAAGCAGCTTCTTGTAAAGCAACCCGCTATTCTTGTCCTGGATGTAGAAGAGTCATAACTTCTTGTAGTAATATAGTTAAGAACCTAATGAGTATACTGTACAGTAGCACATATGTGCCTTGCAATAAAGTTGTGCTGTTAAACTAACAGTGTTTAATAGTGTTTACAATGATATCAACTTCTGCCAAAACAGATTAAAGCAATAATCTGTTGTAGCCACTGACTAGACTGCAACAGAGCACAGACAAATTCCGGCCACTGCGCACGCACACACACACGCGCGCACGCACGCACGCACGCACGCACACACACACACACACACACACACACACACAGATGTGCAGATGTCCCTTACCCAAAAGGCCTCCCAGCAAGTAGACTGAGGTGGACAGTTGGACCATACTCTTGAGCTTAAGTCCTCAGATCCACAGTGCTTAAACTCAGCACACACACACAACACTGGTGTCTGAAACTCTTCAGTGTGTTCGGTGGGATACACATGGGTTGTTGGGCTTCAGGTCTTTATGGCATTGTTGAGCATCTTTGGAAAATGCCAGCAGAGACAGATGCTGGTTTTTATGGCTCTTGAACTTCTGTAGCTCCCTGCTGTGGAAATCTGAAAACAAGACGAGAAAAGTCAGTCAGGAAGTCAGATAGGGAAATAAGGAAACTATCAAACAGATGGGAGGGGGAGGGGGGTTGGCAGTCAACCCCACTGATGAGTTAAAGCCTGATAAGTCTTCAAATCAAAATATCCACATATTTTGATTTACTCGTAATCTCACACCTGTAACAGAATGCTTGGTTTTGTACGTGAAGATGGTATGCATGGTATCAACTTCATTCTGCACTTCCCATGCCGTACCAGCCTCTGACTCACACTACAGCATCTGACCTGGACACATGCACTGATGTACAGTATTTTGATGGGAAGGAAGGGATTGTTGTTTTTCTTTTTTTCTTTTAGAGGGGAATCTATTCCATTTTAAATGTTTGCCTCTTCAGTAGGGCTGGGTACCAAACTTTGATACTTTTAGACACTGACCGAATTGCCTCCAGAGTATCGAGTATCGAAAAATGCCTTGTCATTCAATCCCACATTTCAATACCTAAGGAGTAAATCTCATCAGGAGAGCCAATGAGCATGCAGCATGGTTGTACCTAGATCTAATAATGCTGTTAATTGGCTGTCTAATGTTACACGTCATAGAGGAATGCAGGAGTAACTCTATGTTACGCACAGAGACGGGCTCACGTGTGTGTTAGGCATGGGCCGGTTAACGGTTTCAAGGTATACCCTGGTTCAAAAAAGTCACGGTTTTAAAGCCACTAAAATTTTCCGTCATACCATTCCTGCGGTATGAGCTGTTGTTTTATGAGTCATTGAGGACAGAAAGTGCAGTTTAGAAATCCCTCTCCCTGCCAGTGTGCAGTGTGTTCAAAAATAAAATATATTGTGTTCAATGGGGGGGAAAATGTTTTCTTTTTACCCAGGCATTTCAAAATAATACATTTTAAAGCTGTAATTGCAATACCGTGAAACCACGAGAGTTTTGCTGAAAGTTATCATACCCTCAGAATCTCATAGGCCCATGCCTAGTGTATGTGTTGTTGGATTTTGAGAGGCATGACTACAGTGTGCGTCATATAGGTGTAAAGGAGCTGAAAAAAAGTACAGTAATGTGTAATGGTGTTATCTCTTTTTATCGGCACCAGTATCGGTATCGAAACATTGTGAACGATACCCAGCCGTACTCTTCAGATAATTCTTTATAGGTCAAAGGACACTTTCAGGTCGTTTGGTCTAGCTTTTTGTTCACTCATTCATCACATCCAGTATCTCCGATTCTGATGAAATATGGGGATATCATGCATCTCACCAGTGTTTAAAAGCCCACTGTGAAAAAAACAACACTGAAAAGTGCACACTGCATTTACAGATTTAGGATATGTGATACAATTCCCAATAACCAAGGTATAGTTGTTGTTCAAAAGCATCAACAAAATGCTGAAGCCAATCAGAGTTGGTTAAAAATATAAGAAATACAGCCATTCAGAAGACTAGCTAATCACTTGAATGAGCTTTTAACAAAGGGCAATGTTACCTGAAATTTAGTTTATAGAATTTTAGGATCTTTGCAAACTGATAAAGATATATGTTAAATATGAGATGGCTCACCAAGTATGAGGATTATAGGGGCTGCCACTAACACTTTTTATATATATATATACGTATATATATATATATATATATATATATATATATATATATATATATATATATATATATATATATATATATATATATATATATATATATATTTTGATTGTTTTTAGCCATGCTAGTGGCCTGGCTCTGAGGATGAAGGACCGTCAGAGGATTGGGAAAGTTGGTCTACTACTTGAGTGCAGACTGAAATGATAACTATTGGATAGATTGCCATGTCATGTTCTTCATTAAATTGCAATAACTTTGATCCCCTGACTTTTCCTCTAGCACTACCATCAGGTTTAACTTATTATAACATGTGTAACTGATCAACATGTTTGATGATTAGTATGATCCACTGACAAGAAATAACCTTTTTGTCTGACCTTACCTGGCTTTCGACCAAATAGCATGGCTCGCTGTGAGTCAAATAGTCATTAAAATGAGAGAAAAATCTGAGCTAAAGTAGCACAAACTAAAATGCATAACGGCAGAATGACAGATTTGATCAGCTACAATCGGTGGGGAGTCCTGCCACTTTCTCTGGAAACTTGTTAAATAACTAGTTAGGGAGAGAATCCACCTCAGAATGTATTTCTCTGTATTACAGATCAAAATGTGTAAAGGCTTGAACAGGTGAACAAGCGATGAATCAAAGATGAAAGAAGAAGAAAAAACAGAACGAAAAGGAATGTTGAGCAACCAACACAAACTTTTCTTTATAACATGTTGTGGAGATCAGCTAACAGCTACATAAACGTCATCAACTGGTTTTGATATTGCAATGGTTAAAGTAGTTTTTGGCATCACTAGGTAACTTTAGCAGTCACAGAGGCAGTTACAGAGGTAAACTGTTCTCCAGTCAAAGTGAAGATTTGGAAAAGGTTAGAGGAATGTGGGGAATCAGTAACATATATCAGTGTTTCCTCTTCATTCAATCAGTCACGGTGGCCTACCACGCCTGATTGTTCATTCCTTATGCATATTATTATGCATAAGGCAAGTATCGTTATTTGTCAGCAGTAATGTTGTCACTTGAACAGCATTGTCATTCATACTAAGTGCATGTGCTTTGACATGAATGTGCTGTAATGTAAAAACAGCTGCAGGCCTTTACTGTGAAAGTGGAATTGTTACACCCTGAATAGTAGGGGTGGAATGGTAGGGGAGAGCCGGGACAGTTGAAACACTTTTTAATTAAACGTAATTTACAAAGCGATCATATCGCACTGAAAGCTAATATTTTGTCACTAGCAACCTACACCTGTCATCTGTCAAATACAGTTGCATTTTCAGCTTTGAACAAAACCGTTCAGGAATTATTACAGCAAAAGTGGGACGTAAGCGTAATGTTTCATTCATCCCTCCTGGCCGGGACAATTGAAACAGCATGGGGGGACGGACGAAACATACAGTTTAAGCCATTTAAACTTCCCACAACTTCAATATTTTACTACATATCATGAATGGTACTCCAAAAAGGTGTTATTTTTAGATAGAATGTTGCTGGGCTATACGTCTTCGTGAATGTCTGTTAACAACTAATCTCCGTCATCATGAAGCGGTTATTGAAATATCATGCACTTTGGATGATTCTGCCATTTTTATAGCTAGAACAGTAAGTTTTCCCATTCATATCATGTTTCTATTGTGGAAAATGTCGTTTCACTAGGTTTTTACATGGGTTAGGCCACTGCACATCCAAATAAGTGCCCTTAACAACCCACACCCGGTCAGTCTCAATAGGATAACATTGGAAAACTCAACCCCCTACCTGGTGGGCTCAAATATATTTTCATCTTTTTAAAACTGCTTTTCCATGTCTCACCTCCATAAATTATTGTATAAACACAGATAATTGCGCATTTATTTAAAATACATGGAGTTACAGCCAGGTCGGGTTGGTTGAAACAGCTGTTTCGATCGTCCCGACATAGATATATGCCATTATAGCCTGTTTTGCTTTCCATGTAAACAAGCATGCAATATGAAAGTCTGGGATTGTGGAGAACACTAAATGGTCTAGCTACTGAATAAGCATGTAGTCGAACCTTTAAATCATTAATAATCGAAAAAAAATTTAACCACTAATGAAGTTTACTTTGGACCATCAAAACTCGTTTATCGCCTGTAACGCTGTGATAAAAGGAAATAACAGGAAGATATTTGGCTGATAGAAGGTTAACATGCTCTATGTTTTGACCTAAGGAAATCTGTCTATCATCATTGCACTCGGAGAAAACTGGAATGTTTCATCCATCCCGTGTTTCAATCGTCCCGGCTCTCCCCTACATGTAGGCTATTCGTATTGAACCGAAACGGTACGGGCGTCTCGGTTCAGTACATGAATTTACATGGAGAATAGCCTACACGGTATAAAAATAAATAAAACTTGCATGCAAATTAATTAATGTAATGCGGAACTACTGTAGCCCTGCCCTTAGCTCTGAAGCTCCCGAGCTCCGCCTACATGTCGAGTCAGTCGGTTCAGTGACTTCTTCACATAGATCAAAAATGGTTGCTGCATTACCATAACCTCCTTTATAGAAGGCTATGGTAACTTATTATGAAAGCCAGAAGTTCATCTTCAAATAAATACAGTTGATTATATAGATGAAAATGACTTATGGACTTAGTATTGCCTTGACTCCAGTGGTGCTTTTTGACCCTTTTTTTTTTTAATCAATTTTACAGTTTGTGAACTTGTCTGTTAGTGACAGACGATTACAGGTTCAAAGAAACAGGTTTAATATACTGTGTCACTGTTGCCAATGCTATGCACCTGTAACCCAGTCAAGGAATTTTTTTATTTTTTATTTATTTATTGTTTACACCTCATTATCATTTCATTTGATTCTGGTAGTCCATAAAGAGACTTTTGTAGTTTTTTCATATGTTCAATATTTAGCATTTATCCTCTGTTATAATAAATACATATATTCATTGTTATCCAGTGAAATTACTGATTTAGCGGGGGGGTTAACACTTTTGCAAGGCACTATATCTGTGTCACATTCTCATTCGGGCTCCCCCTAAAGGTCTGAAGCCTAGAATTGCCCCTGCTTGACTCTAATGAAATGTATGTGAGATGTTTGGAATAACATATAATTGAATCACTCATTGCTATCAATATTTATATTCCTTTTAAAATGATCTTTTAGCCCAACAGAATGTAAGTCCTCAGTAAACTTTGAAATTCAGTGGACACTCCTGAAGGCATCAAGTCACTAACTGATTAGTGACAACTGGTTTTGTGGGATAATATAAACTAGTTAACACTTTGTTTGGGTATTGTTGCAATGAATAGTGGTGACAGTTGGCCCCCACAATAGTGTGTTTACAGTGTAATGCTGTGTGTACCCTGCAGGTTCGTGGAACCTTCCCAGAGCCAAAAAATTGTTTGCTGAAATATATATAACATGTATAAAGCTTGTTGAAAATGGGAGAAACTGCACTGGCTGGATATTGTTTTACACACACTCAGTCCTTATGTTTAAAAAACTTGTTTTACTTCAGACTTCTTCACAGCACACATGGGTAACTCTGAAGGAAAACGGAAAATCACTGGTCAAGGCTTTGGTTTTTCTAACAAAACGCTGGCACGCTTTAATCAGTGCTCCCCATATATAGACCATGGGTTTATCCTATCACATTCGGCACATAGAACATATTGCACCTTCTGACGAACTACAAGGTCATTTTAGATGTAAGTCAAGCAGCAGAAAGATCAAAAAGACGGTCATGATTAAGATGTATACATTTCACACAGTCAGATCTTGTGGCTGGCTGTGGTTGGTTGTGCTGTTGTACTAGAGTGCATTATATTTAAAGGTGTTTTGCAATATTTCTCTAACCCCGTTAGGTGAAATATTAGAAACATCTCAGGGAGTACAGAGGCATTCTCCATATGATTCAAGGACTTGCAGAGAGGGAGAGCCAGCGCATGCTGTCTGTCTTGTCGTCAATAAAACGTTACAACCTCAAGTAAATTTCAGCAAAAAGCTCAGGAGTGATTCTGATGAAACACACAGGAACATGCTGTATAAGCACTGGTGAGGCACTGATTTGACACACTCACTCAAACAAAAAGTGCCTATTTTGGGAGAGAAAGTTTATGTTACACAATTCAACCCAACGTACTGATGACGTGTCAATGGTATTCTTCATAGCTAATTAGAAAGAGGTTTAAACAAGTCTCAGTATTCACTTCTATTTACCCAGACAATAAACTATGTAATGATGAGTCATTCCTTCCTGCTCTGTTTCCCTTTCTCCCGCTTTTATTCCTGTTTTTCCTCTCTTCAAATCGTTACTTGCTTCCTCATCTCTTCCTCCCTTGCTCGCCCTCTTCATCTAGCTTTTGCCAAACTCATTGCAGCGCTCCACAGCTGCACGTCACACCCTTAGTAAGTAGGCAGCTGACTAACTCGATGACTTCTTGGCTGGGAGAATTGGCCACTAGCGCTCAAGTCATCGTGGCAGGCAGCCACGCTGCAGGGATCAACGAATGACTGAACCCAAATGTTGGTTTCACAGCCGGCTAAGAAATGGAACAGTGTGTAGGTTGTAAGTACAGCATGCGTTGGTCACATGTAGGAAAAGTAAAGGTGACAAGAAATAACAATAGTTTTGTCTAAATGCAGTTTTAGAGGCAGTTTGTCAGGCAGTTTTTTTTCCAAAGTGTCCCATTTAAAACCCTATGTTAAAGAATGGGGTTGTTTCTTTAAGATTATTTTTTGGGGCTTTTTTTCCCTTTATTTCAGAGTGACAGTGGATAGACAGGAAAGGTGGGAGACACGCAGCAAAGGGCCGCAGGTCGGATTCAAACCCGGGCTGCTGCAAAGGCCTCAGCCTACACGGGGCGCACGCTCTTACTGGGATAATAGTGAAGAGGACAAGAGTAAGTTAATTTACTTTCTTTTTTTTTTTTTAGGGGTGCGGGGGTGACCTGTAGACGGCCCATTCCAAGACTCCCCTGATCCATGGTGCGGTCACAATCCTGACTTTGCCTGTAATGCTCAGTAACTAAGCATAACAATGATTCATTTTGAAAGACTCAACATTGATACATTAACATGGAGATAGGGCTGTGCAGTGCAATTAATCAAATTTTGATCACGATCAAAGAAACAATGTAATCTAGAATTATTATTATTTTTTTTTTTTCCACATTGAATTTTGGAAGTAAACTTTTATTTTGTCTAGTGTTCTGAAGGGGAATTGAAAATGTTCAAATGGGAAAAGTATTAAGGGAAATTTCACAGTTCAAGGTGTTTTTGATGCGTTTAACTGTTTTAAAAGTTCAATAAATGCAACATCTTTCCAAAAGTCATTGAGTGATTGTGTTAAATAATCGCGATTTCAATACTGACCAAAACAATTGTGATTATGATTTTTCCCATAATCAAGCAGCGTTACATGGAGATATAATCTATGTCTGAGTAAAAAAAAGTAATGAATGAATGAAAAATCAGGTATAAATTGATTTCTATTGCGTATTCTTTTGGCGTTTCTTGGGAAGGGCTTATTGCATGGGTAGAATCCACTCTCAAATGCAAATCTCTTCGGAAAACGATCCAAGGCACACTGGTCTGTGACAAAATTAAAATGTCATTATTTGCCATTTATTTTATGTGGCAATATGCATTTAAAATGACGCGATGCGACCGACATAGATTTTCATCAGGGTTTGGCTTCTGATGTTATGTTGCAGATACAAACAATATATTATTATTATTATTATTATTATTATTATATTGTGTCAGCAGAGCTAAGTTAGCTCTGCACACTGTCACACATATGCAGCCTACTGTAGTTGGAAGTACATTGGTTAGTCATATTAGCGACTTCCAGTCTTGTCCTCACACAAAAAGAGAGTCATCACACCTCAGACTTGTCATCACAAGGATATAAGTATATTATCACACACACACACACACACACACACACACACACACTAGCCAATACTAGAGAAGAGGCCCTACATATGACAGTAGCATATCGGCTCTAATTTTGCAGCACTAGAAGCTATTGCCCTGCATAATCTGCAGTTGCATATCCTGGCCAAAAATGCTCATTCAACTGCATTTAAATAAACTGAAGGGTTAGGGTTAGGGTTAAGCGTATGCTACTCTCTGTGGCTCCATGAACTCCTCTCACCATGTCTACCAGTAATAATCATTTACTATTTGGGGAATTTCAATTCAGCATCAGTTCTCAGCGCGTCTCACACTGCGCTGCTCGCTTCAGTAGATCTACTAGAACTAGAACACTAGATCTGAGTAACAGTGTTGTCTTGCCTCAGTAAGTTCAACCAGCAGCCTGACTACTTCTTAATTATGAAACCTAAACGTTGTTTTCCTTTATAAAAAAAATAGAGAATAAGAATAAAATTCTCTCTCTCACTCCTACCTTTGCTCTAGTGTTGAAATTGTTTGATGCAGATGTTTATATGGCCTAATCTAGATGGACTCTTGCCGTGAGAACCCGTCCCGAGTCCACTTCTGGGCTCAATAAGCTCTCTCACACTATCGTGCATGATCTCTGACAGCTGCTGCTGGTTGCATGCGTCTATTTGCCTTGCAAACATCATCAGCGGGCCAATAGTCAGTGTCACTGTCGGCTTAATAAATAATTTAGGCACATGACGAAAGTGAAAGTATAGGCTACTGCTGGACAACTAAATCAGCTGCGGCCACATTCACGTGCGTCACACACACACAAGCGCACACCTGTGTGACCAACTGGAAAGTTTGAGAAATTAAAATCTACACCCAGGAGCGCGCACATAAGAGCACACATGGGTAGACACGCACCTGGAGAATCCCTTTTTTGCCACCGGCTCCCGGGATGCGTAAAGGCTATATCCGGTCAGAGGTGGCACGTTGTAATGAGCCCTCGTTAAATTAGAAGAAACGCCGACCCAATAGGTATCCAATCATAACATTGCCTATAATAGTCAGCAAGGGAAGTCCTTTAGTGGATCCGTCCATCCACGCTGCTGTTGTGCGCTCTGTCTGTGTGTGCCGCTAAGTGCGCAACAGGCTGGCCTGTAGCTCCTTCCAATCAAGCCGCAGACACACACAAATACAGCCTGCTTTCAAAATAAAAGCGTACGCAGCCCGGAGCCTCTGCATGGCTTGCAGTCCCTCCTCTCTCTCTCTCTCTCTCTCTCTCTCTCTCTCTCTCTCTCTCTCTCTCTCACACACACACATGCGGGTTTTTATTACCTGGTGGGGACCTATGACAGGCTGCAGCCTGATGGGATCCACCCTTTCTAAAGTGTCTAGAGACATGATTTTAACTGCTAAAATTATTATAATTTTATGTGAACACAAAAATCACTTTAAACATCAAACACTCTCATATAAATTTAAAACCTGAATTTGTTCCCCCTCTGGGGACAAACCTGAATTGTTATCCTTCCTGGGGACCATTCATGTTATGTCTATTGGCATACAATCAACACCACTTTTGGGCACTGCACAATTCATGACAAGCATTTTGTTAGATTGAAACAACACATTAGAGTAGATTCTTTCAATATCCAAACCTTTAACAAGCTGATTTCACTTTTATGCTTTGTTTTTACTGCTCTTTTACTTAGTATGATTGAATTCATAGCAAATAAAATCATTTTAAAATGAAATACTGGTTTGTCAATCAATCTCTAATGACAAACACCAGACCTGCTTTACAAAGCTGCTTTTTACTGAGTTTGATGATTTAAATACATTACATAGATGTTTTCTTCCAAAATGGATCTGCTGTAAAAAAGAGGGACAAGTTAAGCTCACATTTTCACAAAACATTCAAACGGCCTTTGCATTTTTTTTTTTTTTTATTAATCTTGTTACATCCTACAAGCCTCATTCTGCCTCTAATTTAACTTTACAAGAAGCAAAACTTTAGAATGCACAAAATCTGGTGAAGTACCAGGAAGTCGGAGTGTGTTGCCTGTATTAAGGCTTCACCAGAAGCACTTACAAAAAGAAACGTGTTAAAAATCATATCACTGCCATTCAGTGTGAAAGTGCAAGAAGGATTTACTGAAAGACTGCACTTGTTCTTGCATGTTGATACATGTAACTATTTTGGTTATACATTTATCTTTAATAAGTTATATTTCACAGGTGCGAATATTAGTCTTCACACACTATCGAGAGTTGTAAAGGCAACTATTAGTATGAAACAAAACGGGGAGAGGCAAAGAGTGGCTCCTGTGTGTATAAAACAAGGCAGCAAGCACACAGAGCAGTCACCACACGCGTAAGTATGTCTGCTTTAGGAGCACTGGAGGGAAAATATACTCCAAAAGGTCACTTGTCATTAATAAAGACAGAAAAACTGTTATTCTTCCTGTACACCAACTCTGTGCTTACTGTAACGATAGCTGTCAATCACTGGGTAGACTAAGGAGCTCCATGTGGGTGAGAGGGCCTTGAAAGTGACTAATCACAAGAGGGCCAGTGCTTCCCTTAGTTTCTGCCCAACATTTGTAAAAACTCAGTTTCATTAGCACAGCAGAAATCCACTTTGAAAACATAGTAACTAGTGAGAGCGTGTATTTCCCTCCAGTGCTCCCAAAGCTGCTCCGTATCCTTGCTGCTTTGTTTTATACATGCTGAAGCCATTCTTCACCTCTCCCGATGTCTTGTTTCTTGCTCGCAGTCACCTGTACAGCTTGATTTTTTAATTGCTGCGTGAAGACTAATATCTGCGCATGTGAAATAATATAATTTGCTTGCGAGCACATAACCCTGACGCCATGCTCAGATTATTCTGCCATTTATAGTTCAGGCACACAAGAAAAAAGGTTTTCTTCACTAATTCTACGCAACACTTAATAAGTAACATGATATACAAATTGTTATTTTGCAACACTTTATTGTAGCATGAGCATATTGTTAGTACCACTGTGAAGTCCAGCTACACATCAGATGCAGTTTAGCCAATTATGACTAATGGATCTTTGACAGACAAGTCACTGCTAAAATCATTGTAGCCTATACTGCCATGAAAGGAAACAGAAATAATTCTATTTTGTAAGTGCTTCTGGTGAAGCCTTAATACAGGCAACACACTCCGACTTCCCTGGTACTTTACCAGATTCTAGTGTCTTTTCCACAGCGTGGACCTCTGCCAATGACCAACTCCTCTTCTTTGAGGTTTCTAAAGAAACAGATAGAAAAGAAAGACAATTAGGGTCATAGTCTGGCGATGTAAAATATTATTCAATAACCAGTGACAAACAGCTTTATTATTTTGATCAAATGTGTAATTTTAATTGAGCAATATCCTAAAAGCGAATATTCTGCACCAAGTCAAAGCCTGTAAATTGACTAATTATTGTATGTAATAATAATGTATAATTATATATGTATAATTAATGTATATATGCATTATTAACGTGTGAAATGTTAAGCTGTGGGTACTTAGTGGCTGACAACAGAAAACAAAACACAAGCACTGACTATATTTACTAATCACTTAGTAACCAGGTTATCACCTGTTGCGAGCAGAGGTGTTATCTCTCAGTTGCAGATACCATGCTTACTGTGTCAGGTAACGTACTCTGCCTAGTACCTAAAGTTACTGTCAAGAAAACAAACACAACTACTGCTGTGTCATTTTTAAAATAAGCTACTCAGTCTCAACTTGCCCAAGGTGTATTTATACTACTTAGAGAACACTTTATTCTACTTCTTCTTAGAAACTGAAGGCTCACAAGCCTGTGGGCAGAAGACTAAACTATTAGCACCATTTTCTCTCAATCTCTGAAATGATTTTCTCAGTTTTATTCATAAAAATTTATGTAGCTAGCTAGAGTCTTGAATAACAGTATGTCACTCTGTCATTCTCATTAAAATTGCAGCTAAACAACAGCATCGGGATCACAATCAAGATGGCAATGATTGAAATAAACGACTAGTTCTCATATAGGTTACTATATGGAGGGAGGGGCTGAGGGAAGAGCTCTTAAAACAGCAAGAAGAGCATTTTTTTTATTTAACCTTTATTTAACCAGGTAGGCCATTGAGAACAAGTTCTCATTTGCACAGGTGGATCAGTTGTGATCGGGTTCAATTGCTGTGGTGACTTAACCTAACCTAACCTGGTCGGGAGCAGGTTAAGTTGGAGATCAGAGATCAACCGGTGTAAAAGCATCGCCGACTGACCAATCAATACTCGACTGATAACGGCGTCACCGTTCTTAGAAGATCAGGCGGAGCTCGGTGTGCAGAGAGAGAGAGCACATAAAAGTTAAAACATTTAGGAAGCAGCGACTGTATTGCGTTTGCCTGTAAACCGTGTCTGTGTTCTTCATATTTATGTAGAATTATAATTTCCTCTTCTTATGTAAAATATGCGGCTCTGGTAGATGTTTGTGATTGGTCGTGCTGTGCAAACCCCGGCTCTTTTATGTGAACGCGCACGCCGCTGGATTGGGAAACCCTGATGGTTGACTGAACTAGATGATAACCAGCGTCGTGATACAGCTTATGCAGGGCCGTGGGTGTTAGGTAAGGTGAAGCCAGGGAACTGAAATAAATCCAGGACATGTTGATCTCGCTTCGTAGTACAGGCCTCAGGACTGTCATTCTCATTAAAATTGCAGCTAAACAACAGCATCGGGATCACAATAAAGATGGCGATGATTGGAATAAACGACTAGTTCTCATATAGGTTACTATATGGAGGGAGGGGCTGAGGGAAGAGCTCTTAAAACAGCAAGAAGAGCATTTTTTTAATTTAACCTTTATTTAACCAGGTAGGCCGTTGAGAACAAGTTCTCATTTGCAATGACAATTTCAATACAAAAATTGACAGTTAACTGGCAACAATTTACTTATTGGCTGCTTTGTCAGTTAACTGTGTATTTATTATATAGACTGTTGGTTTATCATATTTGAGAATAACAGTCATAAAAACTAACTACATACATATTTTTTAAAACCGGGCCTAAAGTATTAAAAATGGTTCAGTCCATATTCCAGTGCATTTATTGTGTGAAATACCTGTTTTTGGGCCAAGGCGGTCGTTTTTATTTGATCGATAATTTTATCCAACATGACTTGCACGTTTGCAGCTACAGTAGGCACATCTAGTGTTACAGAAGGAATGGTCAGACCAGGAGTCAAAGCCCAGTCTCTCAGGGGGAAATCAGACATCCTAACTGCTGATGGGATCTCTACCTTGTGGCAACATTCTAACTTCTGGATATTTTGTATCATAGCAATTAGACCAAACAAAGACATCTCAGCAGGAAAAAACGCTGCACCGAAGTGCTCTAACGCTCCCAACTGGGCTTTTCACTTCCAACTCCTACTGTTTAGTAGTTCTTAGTGACAAAGGTAAAGACCAAACAAGGCGTTAAGTATCAGGTGTCATGGCCTCAGTCTGTGGGTTACCTGTGGGAGCAGGTTCAACACTGCCAGGCTCATCAGAGGTCCGCTGTCCTCTGTTGGATCTTGAGGTTCCTATCAGAAGAATAAATAGTTTTTGAAATGAAAAATATGTAGGTTGCCACTGTGGAAAACCAGATATGGGGGAAAAAACGTTCTGCAAATACTCCACCCAAAATCATCAATCACTGTACAACAATTAACCAATGGTCACCTAATCTGAGTATGCAAACTAGACTGTAAAAAAAACATCACATTGCTGTAGGTGAAGCCAGTCAACAGGGCTCTACTTCTCATCATGTGAACTCTCAGAATCTATGCTTACTTCCTGTGGGGGGAAAAACAATATAAAGCACTGGCAAAATAATCACTATATCACAGTGTTTCTGCTATAAGCATGGCATGCTTCCCTTACAGTTTTTCAGGTTAAGGGAGCAAAGTATGTAGAATTTAGGAAAAAAAGATAGCCATAAAAGCCAGGTTGAAGTAAACTATTAAGCTCAGTTCAGACCAAAGATTCGCAATGAGATGAAATTTTAGAACGTAGCAGGTAAAAGTTGCAGGGGTCTGAACCGGCCCGTCTTAACTCGACTCAAGTCAGCTAATGGCGTCCCAACTCAGTTGGTTGAGTCTTCAGAGGCTGGTTTTATAACGTAAGGATGTCACCTGTTTCAACAGACAATAGAGAAGCCAGCTAGCAAAGTCAGCTACAAACTATAGAAATAAAATGAGCAGTGAATCTGATAAATAAAACGTTTTCCCATAATCTTGGCAGTTGTCTTCTATTCTTCATAGTGCGTATGTTTTTAAAAGTTGTCCATCTCCCGCTTCATCACGCTACGGTTGCGCTCACACCATGAGTTTGGTATTGACCTCCCTCCATGCCGCCAGCACCCGTACTACTGCCAGCATCTGGATGACTTTTTGTCAGTGGATGAATGAGGAACTCAGGGCACTGGCAGCATGGAGGGAGAGTGAGCGTCATAGAGACAGGGCGCATTTAAGTCCTGCCCCCACCAGAGGGGAAAACAACTTTCTGCTCTCCATTGACTTGTATTGTGTGAAGGTTTCTCCTCTTTATTTCATCTGCTAACAACAGAAAAATGTCTAAAAGCTGTTGAGGGCTGATATTCACTACAAACAGGGTAAAGAACCCAGAACTTAAGTTTTTATAAGCTGCTGATCCAAAAAAACTGAGCTTTATGAAGAGAAACGTGGATACAGATGTGAGGAATCAGCAGAGAGAATGGAGAAACTGTAGGATCCTGACACTAATCTAAAGACATGTCCAATGTTACACCTTAACTTACAGACATATAGTTAGCCTAAAACTAACATTTGGATATTTGACTTGGTAACTAAATGCTTGCAAACGTAACGTCGGACATATTGTTAGCTTTGTGTCTCTCCATTCTCCCTTAAGAATTTAAGTTCTGGGTTCTTTACCTTGTTGGTAGTGAATAACGCCACACAGCAGCTTTTAGACATGTTTATGTTTTCTAGCAGACAGAATAAAGAGGAAACCTTCACACAATACAAGTCAAGGGAGAGAGGCGAGATGTTTCCCACCGATGGGGGTGACTTTCAGAGTAATGCACTGTTCACCTGATTTCACAAAGAGCTAAAGAGCCAGGGCACTACCCTCCTACACACAGTTTTCTTTATTAAAAACTAAAACAAAGTATAAGAGGCCTCATTGAAAAGACAGGTAAATTTGAATGTGTGTATGAATATTATATTACATTATTGTATCACATTTAAAATTCCACCTTATTATTACCTGGCTTTGGTGTTTTACGGATTCCATGTTCCCGGATAAAGATGTATTATGAAGCTCCTTCAGGCGTTGTAAGCGTGGTGTATCCTGCACTCTATCTGCAAGTGGTTAAACACAAACAGTTGCTGTAACATCTGTATGTATCCCATCGTTCTTTTCATAATTTTTTTAAATATCTGTAATTTGAAGGGTGCCCAGTAGCTGCTCTACAGTTAAGTTTCATTGAGTAACAAATAACAAGGTTATGTTTGTGGAGATAAGAAAATCAAGTCCATGCTTAAACCTATACAGAGAAAAAAAATCTCCCTTACTTAAAAGATGGTTATAGAGATGATAAAATGGCTTGAATGAAGTTTATGGGCTCTTATCAGTCTGTTTACCTGCACTTAATTAACCAGATAAATGTGACCATGTGCAGAACAACAGACAGCACTGCAGGTGTGGCAGAATGAAAGCAGAGATACTTATAGAAGCAATGCCTCACATTTAAAATAACAGCTGAAACTTTACACAAAGCAGCCTGTAGAAGTCTAATAAGTGCGTTTCCACCACTTCACATTTGACTGTTACATTCAGACACATTTTGCGCTGTGAGGACAAGCCACGCTCTGAGCGTCTGTCCAGCCTGGTCTTATTCCCATAGGATCAAATATTAAACCTAGTCTGGGCCCTCGGTGTCCTGTGCGTTGACAATGACAAAGCGTAATGACGACTTAAAAATGAGAACACGTTGGTGTGTAAAAAAAGAAGAAAAAAAAGAATGTGTTGGTCTGTCTCACTGCGCTGTATGGCTGCTCCGACACCATTTTTTTACAGAATTAAAGTAAACTGTGCAAAACCACTGATATGAATGAGAAGAGTAAATCAAATTCATGATTTTCATTAAGATTAGAAAATAATTAGCCCAACTCAGCTGCTGTTTGTTTAACTTTAGGTGTATAACTCATTTAGCCCTGTATTAAGAACTTATTCTAGAAAGATACTGAACATTGGTAGTTACGGTAGCTAATATTAACATTACTGATGACTGTAGCAGGTGAGAAATGCTCATTAAACATCCCCATTTTCTCACCTTAGCCCCTTGCTCCCACGCACATGAATATTATCTAACTTTATAATGTTAGTAATAGTATAACTATACAGAAGTGGAGACCAGCCCATTAACAGTCAGCGGCAAAAACTGCAGTCCATAACCAAAATGAAAATGCTGAAATACCAGCTCAAAAGTGTAGCTAACATTAGTGTTTGCTAACAATATTGTAACACTAGCTAGCTAGCTGGTGACAACTTAGCCATTGTTAGCATTGGCAAACCATGCTAATATAAAAATTAGCTGCAAACCTAAGACTGAAAACACGCTTAATTAATAATTACTAAAACAGTTTAGAGTAACTTTACTTACCTAACGTTAGTTTCCATGTGTTCCTCGTCCATTAGTGTCTGTAGGAGCACCTTCTGTCTGTGCTGCTGCCAGCTTGTGCTCCTGCTTGCTTCTACTAACTGCACCTGCACATGCTGCCGCCCACTCACTGTCAGCAGCTCTCGTGTGGGTGGGGGATGGGCAAAGTCGAGATGGGGACCGAAAAAGTCAGGAAAAGTGTGTTCTGACGGTCAGCAGCTGAATCCCCGTGACAGGCATAGGTAAATTGGGGACCGAAAAAGTCAGGAAAGGTGTATTCCTCCCTCACCTCTTTGATTTAGTGTGGGCATGGTATCATTGTATTGCATGGTATTGTTGAGTTGTGTTTCACCAAATTATAATTGCATCCAAAAGAAAAATGTTTGTATACACTTTTAATATCCTTAATTTTAGGGTAGATGGTTTTGTCCAGAGTTTACATGTAGGAATTTTGAACTGAGTGGTGTTCCATTCAGGCCCGGTTCTGGCCAGCTCTTAATGCTGCTCTACCGCTGCCTCGATCGGATAGTTTGTGTTATAGTGTGACTTTCTTTAGTGTTAAGCAAAAGAAATGTGTGTGTCTGTGCTAGCTGCTAGTGAAGGCTAGCATTTCCTGTGCTGCGCTCCATAGAAACTGCCTTGATATGCAGGCAGTTGCTATGGAGGGCCTATTCTTTTGTGAATATTATAAAAAAAAATTTAATTTAAATTTAATTGGAATGTGCCTATAACTGTCATATTGCCATACTGGATGACGCTTCACGTCAGGCCAAACAATCCCCCTTAGCTGTGATATTACCACAACATAACAGCCTTTCCTGAGCTATTTAATTATCTAATCTTTCATTGAATCTTACATAGTGTTTTAATCAATGTTACACGTTACAATTTTATGTACCATCTGATACCTTCACCTGTCACCATCACATCTCTTTTGACACATTACAGTCTAACTGAATGTGCATGCAGTCTGACCAAAGTTGCGCTTAGGGAAAACGAAGGCATTGGGCTGAGATGGTGCAAGGCTGTTCAAGCCTTTGCTATTGTCAGTTATACTGCGGCACCAAAACACTGCCTCGGGTCATAAAGTTAGTGCGTGGGGTAATGGGCGAGTAATGGGATCGGTGGGGTACTGGTGTTTGGGTAACTGGGCTGCGAGGCAGCGGCTTAGGAGGGACTGGATTTGAAGAGCAGTCCTGTGAAACACCATAGAGCTTGCCATTATTGACTGCTCCTCTGCTCTGTGTATGACAGAGAGGGCAAAACCGTAAAACTGAAAAAAATGTCAAACTAGATTTACAGTATAGAAACTTGCAGCTAGCTGACAGCAGTTACCTGTCTCTGTCAGCTAACGAACATTAACCAATAAGTTACTGGTGCAACTTGCAAGTAATGTTATTGCCGGCATTAATCGATCTAGCACAAATAAATCTCACTGAGAGAGAAAGAGAAAGCAAAGCACAGAGAGAGAACCACTAAAACTGTGACTTCCACCACTATGCTATCCTCATCGGAGTCATCAATATCAAGTACAGGCAGGAACTGGGCCGGTTCCATTATGCTTAAACTAGTAGGAGGTTGGAAATATTAAAGTTCTGATTGTCTGGAACTCAGCCTTAGTCAATGTTATAATCTGAACATTGATTACTTGAACCAGTAGTAAAGGAAAGTAACTTAGTTGAAATACAGTAGACGCATTAATACTGGATGGCACTAAATACCATCTATCCTGTGTGGTTGCTAAATCATACTGTGTCTTTCACTTATGAAATCGTGGATCATTCTTTTGACCAAAAGCCCCCATCCAGATGTGCCTGTTCTGTCTTTTGTTCTGTACTGTCTGTTTGTATAGGCTAACAGAGCCCTTCTAACTGCAGCCTTAGTTTGTATATGCTAACAGAGCCCTTCTAACTGCAGCCTTAGTTTGTATAGGCTAACAGAGCACTGCTAACTGCAGCCTTAGTTTGTATAGGCTAACAGAGCCCTTCTAACTGCAGCCTCAGTTTGTATAGGCTAACAGAGCCCTTCTAACTGCAGCCTCAGTTTGTATAGGCTAACAGAGCCCTTCTAACTGCAGCCTTAGTTTGTATAAGCTAACAGAGCACTGCTAACTGCAGCCTTAGTTTGTATAGGCTAACAGAGCACTGCTAACTGCAGCCTCAACTTATATAGGCTAACAGAGCACAGCTAACTGTAGCCTCAACTTATCTAGGCTAACAGAGCACAGCTAACTTCAGCCTCAACTTATATAGGCTAACAGAGCCCTTCTAACTGCAGCCTCAGTTTGTATAGGCTAACAGAGCCCTTCTAACTGCAGCCTCAGTTTGTATAGGCTAACAGAGCCCTTCTAACTGCAGCCTTAACTTATATAGGCTAACAGAGCACTGCTAACTGCAGCCTCAACTTATATAGGCTAACAGAGCACAGCTAACTGTAACCTCAACTTATATAGGCTAACAGAGCACAGCTAACTGCAGCCTCAGTTTGTATAGGCTAACAGAGCACAGCTAACTGCCGCCTCAACTTATATAGGTTATGACTTATATAACTGAGAAAGCTAAGAAGAGAAAAGGAGAGTGACCAACAAGGGTAAGTCTCAGACTGGCTTTTTGTCATTGGCGAGAGCTTCTTGAATTAAAAGTCTGCTGACAGACTGTGAGCTGGGCATCTTGCTGTTGGACTATTTTATTTGATAAGTACATGTACACATTCAAGGAATGTAAGCTTGGCATTTAACCCATTCTAACTACTTAGGAGCAGTGGGCAGCCATAGTCTGCAGTCCCACCTTAACCTGCCATTAGACTCTGGGGCTAAGAGGTTTTGTAGGCCTACCTCGCACCTCACACTATGAATAACAAAAATGTATAATATCCACATTCGTCTATACAGCGCAAAATGTATTAATTTCTTTCGGTTGATACAACTGTGACTGATCCCCTCTTTGAGATGACCAAATCACTTAGTTTGCTTGACCATAAAAACAAAAGTCAGTCTAATCAATAACAAAGAGTATTTAATAATAAAAGAAAATGGAATTTGCAACAATTTATGCACCAATTTATGGTGGAAATGTCTATGTATGTAAAGGTCAGGTCATAATTCAAAACAGTATATAACAAACTGAACTAATTTTTAAATGTGCATGTGGCACCTGTTGACCTCAATGATACATTGGTTCATTTTAATTAAAATATAAACCCCTGGACATTACTGGTGTCCAAGTATCTATGTTAAAATGGTTTTAATTTCTGCTCTCCTATGAATTTCCTGGTAGTGTATCAATTATTGAAAAAATAAAAAACTAATAAATAGAATAAAAAAATAGTATATATACACACAGTATATATACACTGTATCATTATTTACAAATGGTTGTTTATCCTTAGTTATTAATTTATATGCTTATAGTTGTTTTTTCTCTAATTCAGGCCAACAAAAATGTTATAATCCGTTTCTTTCAAAGAATAAAACCACTTTGAAAGGACGTTTAATGATTAAATGGGTCCCCCCTTGTAGATTTTGGGAAAACTAATTTAAAATGTAAAGGTCTGATCACATTAAAGTGCATAGACCAAAGATATTCACAAAATATGAAGCTTATATGATATACACACTTATACACACTTACACACTTTTGTCAGGAAAATGACCCCATCAGTGCAATTTCACACACCGCAATATCATCTCTCACCACTAGGTACACACACAAAGTTGTGAAAATGAACTCCATGGGGACCTTCTTTTTTTTTCAAGAAAATTGCACCAGGCATATCAGCAGCCTGTTTTCTATTGATTGCAATGCTTGTGCCTGTGGGGACCGTGATTTGGTCCCCACGGGAAAAACTGGTCCCCATGGGGTGAGTCATATTTCAGGTCATGGACCCCACCAGGATATAAAAACAAACGCGCGCACACACACACACACACACACACACACACACACACACACACACACACATGTCCCCTCCTCTCTCTCTCTAGTTGCCTATTTTAACAAAAACATATTTGTCTATTAAACTAAACTAAACCAACTTGTTTTTGTAGATTAAATGTATAAAATATAAGATTTACCTCAGGTTTTAGGAGCAGTAGCCTACATTGGAGAAATCAGATTTGACAATGACCCGAACCTGCTGGAGTTTGTATTAGTTTTTAGTATTTCCCCAACCTTAACCATAATCTCCATACCCTGGCCATCCTGTAGGAATAACCCATTTAAAAACCTTGGCAGTGAACTAGCATTGATAAGCCTACTGTGACCAATCTGTGCGATGCCTTTTATAATCAGGTTTCACACTGTTTAGATCCACATAGGCTATAGACTACATATGGGACTTCACACCCTGCAGGAAACGACATTTGGTTTCTAGTAACACAGCTGTCCTTTAATTTCTTGGTATGTTGCATTACTAAATGAACATAGATGGGTCCTTTAATTCGGAATTTACTTTGAAAGTTGAGTTTGCACCGGAACTTCTGCTGATCGTCCTTCGGTCTGCAGCTTCGGCGTACAGCTGTGTCAGTGCGCATGCATTCACAAAGCGGCATGATCGATATCAGGCTTCTCTTCTCTTACATTTTATAGATCATTTAGATATGGATGGTTAGACTTAAAAACAAGAACATTATTATTTTCTGTTGTTTTGTTCAATAAACGTGCCTGCTGAATTTCTTGTTCCTAATCAAGTTATTTTATCATAAGGGGCTTGCTTTCAAAACATGTCACCTGCAATCTATTTCTGACAAATCAGTAGTACAAAAACCATCCACACATGCTCATGGCAAAGACAAATTGAGCACCTGTGCTGCTATGACCTATAAACGCCTCAGAGAGAGGGCAAATGAGGACTGACTCAACGTGTTTTAGAGCTTTTGAACCTTTTTTGGTCAAATCAAATTACAGCTCATTTGGCAAAACAAGATCTCAAGACCCAAATGTGACATTTCCAAATGCAATCCTGCAATATCAGAGAATGTAACACAAATCTTAAAATCGAGTTCTCAAATCAAATCATGTTTCAACTTGTTGCCTTACAACGCGCTCCAGCGCTGCCTTCAGCCATGCAATTATATTCCATTTAGTGAAAATGGGATAAGGCTGACAGAATGGCGCCTTATCTCTATCTATCTATCTATCTATCTAAGTTAATAAGAAAACGGTATATCACTGACAGCACCAGTGAAACATTCATTCAGCTTTTCTTGTCCACACCCACCCTCTCAGGGGTCTCAGTCACTGAGCTTGTAGACAATTTCAAATGTAAAATTACAAATGTTATTGATGCCATTGCTCCCATTAAGGTGAAAACTGTCTGATAAGAAAAGATCTCCATGGAGAAATGCCATACTGGTAAGAATAGAAAAAAGAGAGTGTTGAAAAGCAGAACGCAGGTGGCGAAAAACTAATCTCCAGGTCCACTACAACACCTATAAAGAGAGACTTCGCATTTATAATTTGGAACTGAGGAATGCAAGGCGGTGCTTCTTCTCGGACATTATTGCCAAAAACAGTAATAATTCACATGCTTTGTTTGCTACTGTCGATAGGTTAACAAACCCTCCAGTACCAGTAGCATCTGAACTTTTATCCACGAAGGCCTGCAATGATTTTGCCACCTTTTTCAAAGATAAAAATCAGAAAATTAGACAAACATTTAGTGCTTCCATATCGAGTACAGGGTATGTGTTGTCACAGTGTCCAAGAAAAACAAATTCCAATATGACCCAATTTCATATGATTAACTGTAAAAACCTGGAGGACATTATACAACATCTGAAAACCTCCTCCTGCTGCCTTGATATTCTACCAACGGGCCTTTTCAAAAATGTGTCGAATTGTTTGGCTACAGATCTTCTACAGATTGTAAACACGTCTCTTCTCTCAGGTATCTTCCCACAGGCCCTGAAAACTGCATTCATTAAGCCACTCTTAAAAAAGAACAATCTAGACACGTCACTAATGAGCAACTATAGGCCGATATCAAACCTTCCATTTTTAAGTAAAATCATTGAAAAAACGGTTTCTCAACAACTCAACCTTTTCTTGTCACTAAAAAACAGTTTTGATGCCTTCCAGTCGGGTTTTCAACCACACCACAGCACTGACACAGCTCTTGTTAAAGTCTTTAATGACGGTGGCAAAATTTCAGTCTTAGTATTACTTGATCTCAGTGCTGCATTTGATACGGTCGACCATGACATATTACTAGACCGATTAGAAAACTGGGTTGGCATTTCTGGCTCAGTACTAAAGTGCTTTGAGTCTTATTTAAAGAATAGGGACTACTTTGTGTCTATAGGGAATTATACATCTGAGCATACAAATATGACGTGCGGAGTTCCCCAAGGCTCCGTTCTGGGGCCTCTCCTGTTTAACATCTACATGCTTCCACTGGCTCAAATTATGGAAAACAATAAAATAAGTTACCATAGTTATGCGGATGACACACAAATTTATATAACCTTATCGCCAGGGGACTATAGTCCAATCCAACAACTGACTAAGTGCATTGAACAAATTAACTGGATGTGCCAGAACTTTCTTAAATTAAATGAAGAAAAAACTGATGTGGTTGTTTTTGGAGCAAAAGAGGAACGATTAAAAGTCAGCACTCAGCTTCAAATGATAATGTTAAAAACAACAGACAAAGCCAGAAATCTTGGTGTAGTCATGGACTCAGACCTGAATTTTAACAGCCACATTAAGACAATTACAAAGTCAGCCTATTACCACCTTAAAAATATATAAAGGGTTACAGGACTTATGTCTCAGCAGGATTTGGAAAAACTTGTCCATGCTTTTATCTTCAGTAGACTTGACTACTGTAACGATGTCTTTACAGGTCTCCCTAAAAAATCAGACAGCTGCAGCTGATTCAGAACGCTGCCGCTTGAGTCCTCACTAAGACCAAGGAAGTGGATCACATCACTCCAGTTCTGAAGTCTCTACACTGGCTTCCAGTGCCTCAAATAATTGATTTCAAAATACTTTTGCTGGTTTATAAATCACTAAACGGTTTAGGGCCAAAATACATTTCTGATCTGCTACTACACTATGAACCACCCAGACCTCTCAGGTTGTCTGGGACAGGTCTGCTTGTTGTCCCCAGAGTCAGAACTAAACAGGGGGAAGCAGCGTTTAGCTTTTATGCTCCACATATCTGGAACAAACTCCCAGAAAACTGCAGGTCTGCTGCAACTCTCAGTTCTTTTAAATCAAGGCTGAAGACCTACCTTTTTGATGTTGCCTTTCTTTAAATAACTGTCCTTATACTGAAGTTGCATTGTTGACACTGTATGACAATCTATATAAGCATATAAAAAGAAATTCCTATTTTATCTGCTTTTATATATTTCACTGTTTTAACCGCGCTTCAATTTTTAATTTATTATACTGCACTGTAGCTTTTATTGTTGTATTTTATCTGTTTTAAATTTTTTAATCTGTTTTCATGTAAAGCACTTTGAATTGCCCTGTTGCTGAAATGTGCTATACAAATAAAGCTGCCTTGCCTATCTATCTGCCTGCCTGCCTGCCTGCCTGCCTGCCTGCCTGCCTGACTGCCTGACTGACTGACTGACTCTGAGCGTGCATGATGGAGGGATATTATTGCATTATGACCAGAACCAGATCTTACCCAAACCACTCAGAGCCAACCCTTCACCACAACCACATGTCCCGCTCCAGACTGGCTGCTGAGCTCAGAAGGGAAAGCCCGCAGGAGAGCAGCAGTGTGGACGCAGCCCGGCCAGCAAGGTTGTTTTAATAAGTTAAACAATAAGTTGTTTTTTTTTAATGAATATTTCCATTTAGTGAAAGGTCTCTTTGATATTGTTTATAGCCAGATTTAAAAAGTGACGTTCTTTTTTTTATCATTCTTATAATTTCAAGAAAGAGCTGGTCAAGAAAATCAGTTAGGATTATGATGGGAGTTGCATACAAAATCTATATTGTATAATCAAAGTCGTTGAAACCATACAGCAAAAGTAAGATTTTTGTGGGTGCTCTAATGGGAAAATACATTGGCAGAGCAGTACACTAAAATGGTGCCACTTTCTAACAAGTCATCCTTTATAATGGGGTTATATAAAGGGGTTATACATTGTAATTAATGTCTTTTATTACAGTTTTTCTCAGTCGCTTTGGTACATTTCTCGAATCATCCTAGACATTTGCAAAACAGTACACTTACGTTTCTTTTCTCAATTTCTCAAAACAATTCATACAAATAGCAAAACACCATGGATTACCTGCAAAAGCCAGTCTCTTGCTCCAAATCCTTAGTTCATCTCTCAAAAGTAAATATCTGTGTCAATGAACATGTCAGTGCCATCAGAATGACAAGTCCTTATGTCATTGTGTACAGATAAGACAATAAGTCAAATTGCTTAGTCATGTTGTCAATATAACAGTGTACTCTGGAGGGATGTTCTGATGTAAACTATGGCTATGGCGAAATGTGAACATAGGACATCTCCTTAGGGAAAACTGTACATGCAGTGCTGTAGGAAATACAGTGCAGTCTTCCTACACCTCCTGACGTTCATTGTAACATTGTGTTGTCCTCCGGCTATATATATATATATATATATATATATATATATATATATATATATATATATATATATATACTTGCCAGTTGATGGTTCATGAGATGCACCTTCGTTAGAGAAAGTCAAGATTCACCTGGGAGCAATTTACCAATTCAGGACAGATTTAGAAAAAAAGTCTAATGGAAATGTATAGAAATATGCTTGACATATCATGACAACTTCTTCAACCATTTTGCATGTAAAGACTTATGCTATGAACTAATGCCTAAATGTTGTGGGGGGTGAAACTATTCAACAGAGACCCATTATAATACATTTTGATCAACATGACATAAGCAATTGATAATGTAGGAAACAGCAGAGAATTGTACATAATCATTTGCATGGATGTACCAAAGCATTTGGAACTTGTTCAAAGAAATGAGAAAATGTTTTTTTGATGTGCACAAGTGACACAATGATGTGAAGACTGAACATGTAGTTTTGAGAATTTCAATTCTGATCTGAGAAATGTACCAAAGCGACTGAGAAAAACTGTAATGTCTAATATATAATTTACTTTATAAATAAGCTATATCCATTAATAAGACAAACTTTGGGGTTGGTAAAACATCCTTTAGCTGTTTAGTTTGTCAGGTGGACTGACCAGCCAAACAGATATTTCAAAACCTAATTTGTTTTCCTGTTAATGGAGTATAACTGGTAAAACAGTTCAGTCCTGCATTGTCCCTCAAGGGGACATTTGATTTGCAGTAGAAGGTAAACCCACAAACACAACACACAAGAGGACATGAGACATATATCACAACAATTACAGAAAACAACCACATATCTGTATGTATCTGTTAAACATGTCAAACATTTTAATAAGACATGAAATGTAATAGCAAAAAAAAGTAAAATGTTTGTCAAATCTACAAAATGCTCTCCCCTCCGCCAACAGTAGTGATTCAGCTCTGGTAGAAATGCTTAGTGGCCAACAATAGAGGACTCTGTGGTTGTATTTAGATTGGTTATTGTGTCCAGTTCTCCCTTTCATTTGTTCATGCTTTCATGAAGGCCACCATTGGTTGGTTACCAACATAAATCCTAATGGATGACGCCTTAAAACACAATGAGTCATTAGGACACTGCAGACATTTGACATACACATGTTCTCTTGTGATTTGTTGGTCAAATGTCCTGCCTATACAGACTGCCACAAATACAAATCAGTTATTCAGGTGGGTTTTTAATTGAATGTGGTCCTTAAGAGCAAATATGTGGGACCTTTGTCAATCTTAAAGATTATTTGTCTTATATGGACCCATAATGTGCTGGCCAGTGATGGAATGTAAGAACATTTACTGTAGTACTGTATTTAAGTACACGTTTCAGGTACTTGTACTTTAGTTTTCTAATAAATTAAACTACCCAACAATGTTGACGATTAAACACTTAGTTGATTGACAGAACTGTTTGGATCGTTTCCAGTTTCTAAAGTGTGAGGATTTTTCTGCATTGAGTACTTTTGCTTTTAATACTTTAAGTACATTGTCCTGATGATACATACTTTTACTTAAGTGACATTTTTAATGCAGGACTTTTACTTTTAACAGAGTATTTTTACAGTGAGGTATTAGTACTTTAACTAAAGTAAAGGATCTTACTTCTTCCACCACTGGTGCTGGCATGTCTATTCAATTTAGTTGTCTCTCGAAACATCAATATCTTAATTACAGAGCAGAAACACTGCTAAAAGACATCAGCTCCATAAATCACTGTCTCAGAATGATAAACCTTTTGACCTGAAAGACCAAAGTGACCTCCAGGACCGGTTACTTTAAGTTGAAATTGTTCTCCAAATGGCAGATGCTCTCACTGACCTCAGTGGTAGGCTACAGATGAGTCATAAGGGAACTTCTGGAGCAGTTTAGTGCTTTATTGCCTTCTTGACTGTGGGGCTGATTTTTCAGTATTTGTTTAATGTTTGTTTCTTCCAATAGCTACTGAACCACTAATAAGTTTTCCCTGGAAATAACTATGGATTGCCAATAGTCTGTTTAATCATTCATGAAATATTTAATCAATATCATTGATTGGATGTTGGCTAATGTTGACCCTGCAGATGGAATGCAGGCCATACTAAGAGTAATGATGTCTGTTGTTAAGATTGTGCTAGACTCGCTTCACCAGACCATCCACACGCTGTGGAGCAGAGGAAGGTCTGTCTAGTCCACACAGCATTCCGGGTTGGGAGAAAAACGTGCTCCGGTTAATTGGCATTTCTTTAAACCAATCACAATTGTCTTGGGCGGTGCTAAGCTCCACACGGAGCGGCTGCAAAATAGCCTCGGGAAGGAACTTGTTTTGATGGAATGTGCATACGTTCAAGTTGTTTTAGTCGTGCGACAGAAAACTCAGATTGGACAGATAGTCTAGCTAGCTGTCTGGATTTACCCTGCAGAGATCTGAGGAGCAGTTAACCATAGTCCTCATAAATCCACCGGAGTTTAAATCCGGAGCAATCCCGGAAGTGGAACATTGAGGATATAGACTAAGATTGTGCTACTTTTACACAGATTGACAGATTGAAAGAGAGCGACTGCATCGTCTGTGAGGCTTAAAGGTGCTCTAAGCGATGTTGGGTGACGGCATTTCTTGTTGACGTTTGAAGTATTTTCAAACAAAATGAGGCCAGCTCGCCCCTTCCTCATCCGTCCCCTCTCCCTCCCCTCCGTGCTTCCGTGCACTAACCACCCAACCCCCACCCCCAAATCCTTCTTGTCGGTTATTGGCTGTAACGCGGGAAGACTGTTTGTTATGTTTCGTGGTGCAGGTTAGCACAGTTTGTTTTTGTTGGCGTTTGTGGAGCCTGTACTCTCTACAGAGACCGTGTTTTTTTACAGTGCGTTCAGGGGACAGGCAGCTCACGGATTGTGAGGAAATGTAGCCTAAAAAACGCGTGACATCGCTTAGAGCACCTTTAATGTCTAATGTGTCCACAGAACCAAGGCTGTTGTTACAAATGCCATTGCATCATGGAAGTCAGTCATGCTAGCTGCACTGTGAGGCATACGCAGAGTTTGCGGGGGGGGCTGCCCCCCCTGGTGGCTGAAACTGGGAAATTGCACTGTTTCACTGTGGAATAATTACGTCTGGCATGACCAGATCTTTTATAAATATTTTAAATAACACAAAAAAAACAAATGGTAGTAGGTAATACATCTGATTTCATATACTGCTTTATTAAAAAAAATAAAAGTAAAAAAATAAAAAAAGTTTATTTTGTTCATTATGTTTATTGTAATGTTTAATATGTTTGTTTGTATGTATGCACCCAATCACTAAGGTAAAATCCATGTAGTTCCACTACTGTGACAATAAACTGCTTTCTGATTCTGATTCTCAGCTGCTCTTTTTAATTAAGCGAACTATGCCACATATTCAACATTTCACATTGTCCCCTTATTGATCCAGGAATCCATATCACCCTGAATAGACAAAGTATAGGAGATATATATATATATATATATATATCATTTTTTTAATTTATTTTTTTCCTTCTTTATCCGAGGTGTAGTCGGAAGAGATGTGTTTTTAGCCTTCGGCGGAAGATGCACAGGTTTTCGGCCATCCTGAGCTCATTCCACCATTTAGGAGCCAGGACAGCAAACAGTCGGGATTTCTTTGAGTGATTAGTTCTCCCTCGCTGTGAGGGGGCAGCAAACAGGTTGGCTGATGGAGTGGGCGGGTTGGGGTATAGGGTTTTACCATGTCCTGGATGTATGCTGGGGCTGATCTGTTCGTTGCCCTGTATGTAAGTACTAGTGTCTTGAAGCAGATGCGGGCAGCAACTGGTAACCAGTGAAGAGAGTGGAGGAGCGGTGTAGCGTGAGAGAACTTGGGGAGGTTGAAGAAGTCGAGCTGCTGCATTCTGAATGAGCTGCAGGGGCCAGATGGCACATGCAGGCAGGCCAATCAACAGGGAGTTGCAGTAGTCTAGACGTGAGATGACTAGAGCTTGAACCAGAACCTGACCCACCTTCTGTGTTAGAAGGGGACGTATCCTTCTGATGTTATGCAGCATGTATCTACAGGATCAGGTAGTTGCAGCGATGTTGGCAGTGAAGGTTAGTTGGTCGTCAAGTGTCACACCCAGGTTTCTAGCAGTCTGGGTGGGGGCTACCACAGTGTTGTCAATTGTTATAGTCAGGTCCTGGGTAGGAGAGCCTTTCCCTGGAAGGAAAAGGAGCTCAGTCTTGTCAAGGTTGAGTTTCAGATGGTGTGTGGACATCCAAGAAGAAATGTCAGTCAGACAGGCCGAGATACGTGCTG
The DNA here is from genome assembly GCF_031162955.1 of Sander vitreus. Classification (NCBI taxonomy): domain Eukaryota; kingdom Metazoa; phylum Chordata; class Actinopteri; order Perciformes; family Percidae; genus Sander; species Sander vitreus. The sequence goes on from NC_135862.1 coordinate 31,821,150, forward strand.
CTACCTGAGTTTCAGAGTCCAGAAAGGAGAGAATTAGTTGGGTGTCATCTGCGTAGCTGTGATAAGAAAAGCCGTGCGAGTGAATGACAGACCCGAGAGAGTTGCTGTACAGAGAGAAGAGGAGGGGACCCAGGACATACAGTTTTCTTCTTGGAATACCTTTGTTCCTGAGATGATTAATCTGTAATGGTGCATTACAAGTCTCTCTAAAAGTTGATTGAAATGTTGCTGCTAGAGGTTTCATTAAACCAGGAAAGTGCATCACGTCACCTCAGTTCTGAGATCTTTGCACTGGCTACTTCTGCACTTAATGGTTTACTGCCAAAATACTTTTCTTATATATATATATGTTCCAATGTTACGAACCATCCGGAACTCTCAGATCATCTGGGGCAGCTCTGTCTCCAGAGTTACAACTGAACATGATGCAGCATTTAGTTTTTATTCACCACATATCTGCAACAAACCGAAAATTAGTAACTATTCATTCATAACTTGGACTGCACTGTAACTACAATGTTTAGTTTTTTTGTGTTTCTCTGTTATCTATTTTACTTTATATAAAATGTGTTTTTAATATTAGAGCCTCACACCATAAAAACTAATAGAGATAGGGTAAGAAGCTCAGTCATACGTGAGAAGCTCGGCGTAGAGGCGCTGCTCCTTTGCGTTGAAAGGAGCTAGTTGAGGTGGTTTGGGCATCTGGTAAGGCTGCCCTCTGGGCGCCTCCCTAGGGAGGTGTTCCAGGCACGTCCAGCTGGGAGGAGGCCTCGGGGAAGACCCACGACTGCTGCCTCCACGACCCGACCCCGGATAAGTGGACGAAGATGGATGGATGGATAGTTTTTTAATATTGCCTTGTGTTTCTTTTATATCTTGTCTTCATGCCTTTTTTTTACATCTTATGTAACTTGCTTCATCATTTATATTATATATATATTATATATATATATATATATAATATATATTATTTTAATAATATTTTTCCTAATTGTTTTATTGATATCATTTATTGTATCTTCATTTTTTCATGTTGTTATATGACCTATCACCTTATTTACTCTAGTAATATTGGGATATGTCACCTGGGTCTTAATTTCATCTCCTGTTAACCATCCATGCACTTTACAAGGTCACAGTAACACTAACACTAACAATGGTTTACATTTTTACATTTGCATAATATTTTCAGAGGTCTGTAAATACTGTAATCGCAAACTGTGAATAGTTAATACGAATGCTCAAATAAATTAATTGGAAAAAGTAATGAAAACCTTAAATTTGTTTAAAGGTTCTACTTACTTGGGAAGTCACATGACCGGCTGGACAAGATGGCGGCTTAGGCTTTTTGCGCTTCCCCTAATCTCCCCGTTTTTAACTAGTTTATCCCTACAAGTTTATTTTTATGCAGATATCTGTGGCGCTTTTAATTACTTGGAACAAAGATGACTGAATCTGGGAAAAAGAACAGTGCAAGTGGAGCCTCCGCGAAGTCGAACAAAGGAGCTCGTGCTACTGAACTGGATGCTATTGCAGACATGCTAATGGAGAGGCAACGTGAATATTTAGAGCCTCGGTTCGCTCAACTTCATGAAATGGGTAAAGGCACAGAGGATAAATTGAACGTGATTCAGTCTGATTTGGCCTCGCTCTCGGCGAGTATTGGTGTGGTGAAAGCAGATATTTCGGCTCTGAAGAACACTGTCAAAGAAAACTCGATGGCAGTTGCTAACCACTAATGCGCTGCATACACTTGAACTCAAACTGGCGGACATGGAGGACAGGAACAGACGCTGCAACGTTCGTGTCATCGGCTTGAAAGAGGGGGTCGAGGGGTCGAACAGTGTGCAATATGTAAACCGGGTACTGCCGGAGTGGTTCCCGTCTCTCCAGTCTGGGCAGCCAGAGATAATGCAGGCTCACCGGATCTACAATGGACGCCCTACCTAAGACAGGCCCCGCACTCTCATCTTCAACATCCTCCGCTACACGACGCGGCAGGCTATTCTCCCAGGCGATGGACACCGTGCGAGAAAGAGGAGTTGAATTTTTTCTCCTTTACCCGGCGACCCTGAAAGTCAAAGATGGGTCAGATTATCGTGTTTTCAACAACCCCAGAGAAGCAGAGGAGTTTCTCAACTCCCGACCGATGACAACGCAAGAGAGGTCCCTGTGGGCTCTGGCTAGCGAAGCGGTCAGCCGACACACCCGGGCCAACACCTCACAGGTGACGGCAGAGGACCCATAACAGCCCCATGATAGTAGTCCTGATGCAAAACCGCAGCTAATGGATAGATTTAAGACTCGTCAACTCATAATCTTCCTGGAGTAAGCTAGGCCGTGAATTGATTAAGATGTCATTTTCTCCTTCATTCTTGGAGTCGTCACGGACTATCTTCACACCTGGCAGTCAGTTGCTTCCCTTTTTTGACGTTGTGTATGCCATAACGGTCTACGGTAGACAATCTTTTCTTTATCTTTCACACTCAATTATTGTTTCTGGCTTTAAGCGTCTGCTCGAGTTGTGGGCGTTATAATGAACACTGAAACAAGGTAACATGCACATAACACCTTATTGACCTTATATTAAAGTGACGGTTTAGTCTTGGGACTGGTTTAATCCCTCGTTATAATACAACCGCACCTGGTTATTTTGTGTTGTTTTCATTGACAGCCTGAGTTGCTCTATTTATTTTGTTTTGCTCATCACAATTCTAGATAATCCCCAGTCACTAGGAGTTGCTGTTACTGTCATAAACTGGTATCATCTGTCACGAAATTAGTGTGCAATGTTTATCTGCATCGATCTAATTGAGTGTTGTGCCGGTTCACCGCAATAGACGTTCTTGGTAGACTTGATCTATCAATAGTTTTCTGTTATCACACAGGATCAGCTGTGGAGCATTTCTGTTGTTACACGTTAAGAGCTTTACTCACACTATGGGGCAGTTTTCAGTTTTACAGTTTTCAGTTATACTTTTGGTGCAGCCGCAAATATAATGGTAAGGCAGCTACCTTAGTTTCACATTTGGAACCACATTTATACCATACTTTTTGTTGTATATCTCAGATATTTTAAATAGTTCAGTACATTCTCATACGTAGTCCTTTACTGCATGGTTTATGCATCTGGTTTTAAGTATTGAAGGGATGTCTTCTTTTGAACATTTTGCTTTGCAATTTAATCTGGGGAGGGGGGAGGCCAGCGACTACTGTCCTATTGCCGCCCTTTCTCTGACTATGGTCACGGAGCCAAGTAATAGGGGAGGGTTAATAGTTAGGGCATGTTCTTGCTCTCTTGGGGGGCTGTGCTGGGAGGGGGGTGGTTATAAACATCATTTGTTTGTTTTTGGTCTTCTTTGTTAAAATCCAAGATACGTGGTCTGATACAGAGGGCAGGCCGACAATTGCTAAGACAGAAATTAGTAACAGGAAAATAGCCTTCGTTTCGGCGTATGCACCAAACTGTTTTGATAGAGCTTTTTACGACAATTTGACAAATAGTATGCTGGAGCTGAGTGATTATTCCTTCATTGTAGGGGGAGACTTTAACGCGGTTTGGAGGGCAACTAATGACAGGACAGGCAAATCTGAGACAAGGGAACATAAACTGGCTTCTGCAGCTTTACAGGCTTGGGCCAACAGCCTGGGGCTTACAGATCTATGGCGTTCGACGAATCCATTAATCAGTGACTACTCCTTTTTCTCTGCCCAACACAAATCTAGTTCAAGAATCGAACGTATCTCTGCTTCCCATAGCCCTCTCCGATCATAAAGGTGTGCTTTGCTCAGCGATACTCAACAGCGCTTCCCCTCGCGCACCAAAATGGCGCCTCAAAACAACCTTGTTGAAACAGGAGGAATTTAGGACACAATTTATAGAAAAGTTTAGGGAATTTTTGCAGTTCAATGTTGACTCGGTCGATGATCCTAGAATACTTTGGGACTCAATTAAAGGTTTTATCAGGAGTAATGCCATACTGTTTGCCTCTAACCAGCCAAGGCTCAGACTTCTAAGTTACATAAATTGGAATGCAAACTAGCAAAACTAGAATCTGCGTTGTCTACCAATTTTTCGGGAACAGATCTCACAGCGTGAGGTGGTCAAAAAAAATATTAACATCATCCTCAGACGCCAGTCAGAGTTTTTAATACACAGGACCAGGCAACGGTATTATTTTCATGGGTCAAGACCTAGCCACCTGTTGGCAATGAAGATCAGGTCAAATGAGCAGTTCTCAGATATCTCTTCAGTCAAATTAGAGTCAGGAGCTGTCACCACTGACCCAACGCAGATCAACAACACTTTTCGTAGCTTTTACTCTGACCTGTACAAATCAAACATATCTCTTGACAAAGATAAATGTGACAACTTTTTGGCTCAATTGAAGTTACCTCATCTGGCAGTGGAGGAGGCGAATGATTTAGCAAAACCGATTTCTCTTGAAGAACTTAAAAAGGCTGTGCTCAGTATGCAAAGGCTGCGATGAAGGCGTTCGACCACCTTGAGCGGTCTTTTTTGTGGTCGGTTTTGGGGGCGATGGGTTTTGGAGAAGGCCTGATAAAAATGATACAGTTGCTATATTCGAACCCCTCTGCAATGGTTCTTACAGGTAACATTTGTTCCACTCTGTTCCCAGTATCGAGATCATCTCGCCAAGGCTGCCCCTTGAGCTCGACGCTGTTTGCTCTGTCGCTTGAACCCTTGGCACAGATGATTCGGATATCGTCGGTAATTAAACCCATAACTGTTCATAACACACACCACCACCTGGCACTTTATGCTGACGACATTTTGGTTTTTCTCTGAGACCCGTTGCAGTCTGCCCCCCACCTTCTATCAATGTTGGATGAGTTTGGCGCGCTATCAGGACTCAAAATCAATTGGTCAAAGTCAGCTTTGCTGCCATTGACTGAAGCAGCCAAGACCTCTGCTTTGCATTCCAATATTCCTTCAGTTACACATTTTAAATACCTGGTCATTGAAATTTTTTCCTCTCTACATCTTATTGTGAAGCACAATTATACTGAGACACTAAACAAAGTCTTGGGTGATTTAGAAGCCAGCCTGCCCAACTCACTCCAGGCACGTATTTCTATTGTCAAAATGAATGTAGTGCCCAGAATAAATTTTGTCAGCTCCATGGTCCCCCTCTCTCCCCCTGCTGGATACTGGGATAAGCTTCATGCGGCTGTTTCAAAATTCATATGGAAAGGGAAGAGTATATTTCTTATTATACATACAAATATATATTATACAAATATTTCTGTAAGGCAGAGACAATTACGTTGCGGCCCCATTGTGACCCATCTGAACCAGGTTTGGCGCTCAGTGGAAAGGATTTGTGATATATCTTGCAGATGGCACCTGCAGTCTCCAATTTTTAATAATAAATGTTTACTGATTGGGGGGAGACCTGTCACATACTCTCAGTGGAAAAAAGGAGGGATACAGTTTTTGGGTGATATTTTCAGCTTAGATGGTTTACGCTGCTTTCAAGATATTAAGAATAGCTTCAATCTGCCAGGCACTTCCTTCTTTTTTTATTTACAGCTAAGAGCAGCTCTTAAAGCACACGGTACAGTGTACCTTGGCAGCATCCGCTGCCTACACATTCACTTCATGAGTTGTTACTAAAAGAACTGCAAGGAGAATGGTATCCACTCTATACTTATACCTGCTTGAGGCCACCTACAAAACGCTCCCAGTAGACAGATTGTGGAGGGGTGATGTCCCCGGACTGGATCGGGATTTTGATTGGGGCAAGGTGTGGGTCAATATCAAACTCGCCTCTCGAAACCCTGACCACCAGCAGTTCCATTATAATTTCATACACAGGACCTACCTGACCCCTCGTAAGCTACATTTTATTAAAGTTATCAATGATCCCTCATGCACCCTGTGTACATTAAAAACTACTGGCACTTTCCTCCATATGGTGTGGGAGTGCCCTCCCGTTGCTCGATTTTGGCAGGGTGTGGCCGCTGAGCTGGCGGCACTCATATCGGAGACAGTGCCTGTGACCATACCAGTGTTATTATTAAATGATCTTTCGTCACTTCGAGTCCCTGAATGTCAGAAACGTGTAATGTTGGCAGGTTTAACAGCTGCTAAGAAAATGATTGCAGTACGCTGGAAGCCCCCTCACACTTTGACCATCAGACAATGGGTTTTAACTTTTAACTTTTTTATAAATGGGGCCAAAGAGGCCAATGTGAATATGTGGCTCACTACGTCTGAAGCATTGAAGTGCTCACTCTGATTCTTGTGGTCCGTTGTGTAGCTGATATACTTCTATTGCTATTCTTTTTTTCTTTTTTTTTTATAGTTACTATTTTTCATTCTAAGTATGTTTGTATGTGGGGGGGGGGAATTGATGTAACGGTATGTTCAGTGGCTGTACATCACTATTTGTTTTGTGTTTGAATGAAAATAAAATACAAATTTGATAAAAAAAAAAAAAAGGTTCTACTTACTTAAAAATGTTGAGTGCCAGCAGCAATTGACTTTCTTTTGAGTTTATTACACTCTTATTTTTGTATTAATATGAACATTTAAACTATTAACGGAACTATTAAGTAGTCTCGCTTTGCCAGACCCTCCTCCAAAGTGCGCTGAAGGAGAGTCTGGCTACTCCACGTAGCATTCGTGGATGAGAGGAAAATGTGCTCTGGTTTAGTGGCATTTCTTTAAACCAATCAGAATCTTCATGGGTGGTGCTAAGCTCCGCACAGAGCCACTGCAAAATAGTCGTGTGAGAGAAAACTCAGATTGGACAGATAGTCTACCTAGCTGTCTCAATTTACCCTGCAGAGATCTGAGCAGCAGTCAACAATAAGTCCTCATTAATCCACCGAATTTAAAATTCCAACACAAAGAAAGCGGAAGGAAATGAAAATACATGCATCCGGCGGAATTTCCTGCTGCACCGGAGCAATCCCAGAAGTGCAATGCGAAGGATATAGACTACTATTAAGTAACCACTACTTAAAATGATAATTTCACAGTTACTTAAAACTCTATGGTTTTAACATAATTGATGTCTTATTTTGACAGAACAAACCAGAAGCACATGTAAATAAGATACTGTTGGTATTTTTTTAGTTCTGCCTACTTATTTGGGTTTACAGTGTGTTAAATGTACAGCTAAGTGGCTTGTTGACTAATGCTGTGTTTATTGATCTATAGTATTATACAGCTGTTCTATCTTTTTGCCCTCCTGTCACACTTAAGACCCCTATCTTAGTGATTTGTAAAACAGACTAATGACTAGATCTAGGCCAGATTCATACTGTGTGCCTTTTAATAATATAATACTCAATTTTAATACACCATTATAATGTTGCTAATAATAACTGATATGGCAGTCATAGTAGTTTGAAATTAAACATGCAATTTGCAGACTATAGTTGCATAACGTGAGGCAGATTTCAAACTCAAAGCAACCTGCGTGATGTACGGTGAAAGAGTTGTGCCACTAGCCAAAGATAATGGAATTTTGTATTCTGAATTATGGGTTTTGGCTTAGTCTTATATGATGGGCTCTAAGATATGCCAAAGGCTGTCTTAATATACATTACAATTTTGGAAATTGTCATTATTTGAAATTCCGGTTTTTCAAAATCTGATGTTAAATTCAATAAAGAAATATGAAATGTTTGTGAAAAGTAGAAGAAACAAAGAATAAGGATTAGGAAAGTTACTGAAACATCTGCTCTTATTTTGACAAACATTTTCGTCATTCTTACAAACGTGAAAAGTCAAAAAGCATGTAGCTGCAAAACCCCTGCATGTATTGAATTTGACAAGAGTGCAATCTATGCAGGGGTTTTTCTATCTTACAAAATGTACATGGGCCCGCTTTAAGACAACTTTGAAACAAATACCAACTACAGTTGTGATAAAGACGATTATCATGTCTTTACTCAGACGTAATTTATGAATTTCTAAATACCTTTGTCTACTCTTTTCTATCATTTAATTTTGTGAGTTCCACCACACATGGCTGGAAACTATAATTAAGTCAGGCAGTGAGCTCATGCATGGACCTGAATGAAAGAGACTTATTGAATCACTGCATCATAGACCCTTAAAAGCTGAGAGGAAAATCCAATGAGGAGTCTAAATATAGCAGAAATTTCCTCCGAGACAGAGCACCAGTGATGGCTGAGAGTTGTATGTCATGTCCTCTCTTTGGACTGTTAACAGAACATGCTGTGAGAGCAGGAGTTAGGATACTGAACAGCACAGACAAATCTGGCTACAATTTACCAAACTGTACAGAAACGTAAGTCTGCTTTTAAAAGTATTTATTTCTCAAACTTGTAGGGCTCCCCTGTGACTCATAATACACTGTCATGTTGTTGTGGTAAGTGCTGTGCGTCACTTCGCTGTGCAGCTCACTGTCAGCCACAACTGCAGAGAGCTAGAAACAACTCTGTGAACTTTGGTATCAAATCATTTACTGTAATGTGAAACACAAATGACAACTGGAGCATGTCAGGTGTTTTATTTTGTTTAGATTTTATTTCATAAAACCAAGTGGGAAATTTTGATTTCCCTCTCTTATGAACATCCATTTAGTTTTAAAGGGGATTGCTTAATTTTATTGAGGAGACACTGATTCCTGCAGCATTCTGTCGGATGTAAATAGTGTGTGACTTGCGCGAACATCCTGCTCTGGGATCAAGTGTGTTTTGTATTTTCTGTAATTGTCGGAGCAAAATGTATTTAGTTTTTTGTAATGTAATGTAAGTTCATTAGTTCATATTAAACATGCATGAGGTTAACAGATACAGAGACAGTTGTTCAAATAAGGGATGATGAGTCTTAATTGAGTTGCATACTATATAGACCTATGTTAATTTATACTGCTGTGGATAGGACTGAATTGTGATTAAATTCCTCCTTAAGATTGTATGTATCTCTTATCCTGTATAAATGTGCATGTACATACTACTGAATTTGCAGTTTTGAACAACTGAAGAAAAACACCATTCAATTAACTAAACTATGACTAAAAAATCATACCAAGGTTATAAAAAAGTCTCTGTCAAAAACATATAAAAATCTTGAGAATGGGGATACCAATACCTAAATTCAACAAAAATAGATTTCTGACTAAACATAACCATAAACATGTTGAATCATGCTTTAACTGCTACAAACATGTATTGAAGAGCAGATGTTGTACAATGTCAGTAAACATTTTGCTGATAAGTTCAGTATCAACATTTTACAACTTGACAGATATGTTAATTAACAACCTTTTTTCGTTAGGCTGATAGAAAATGTACTCCGAGCAGCACAACGTTTCTTTCAAACGTATCTGCTGTTGCCAATTAGTTAGCAAATTAGATTAATTATAGAATTATTGTCATCAGTCCTCTGTGCTGAATCACTGCCGTCACATTAAAAGCACCACTTCACTGACTGAGTCTGTTTAATGGTTTTGCCTGCCGTTAAAGTTAACATAGCCCTACTGAGTCTACCTGCAGTTATGAATCCAACTCAAATCTCATAGCAAAGGTTAGAAATCTGCCAATGTATTATTCTGCTCTAATTGTTATTTAATATATATTCATTGGCGCAGTGAAGCAAAAACAAAGCTTCAGCACAGGGCGACTGGCGTCACTGTCTGTGACAAATGCCAAATCTTCACTGCATGGTATAGTTCGTTAACAATACTTTTCTGTTCTGTCTACCATGAGCTAGTCTCCCTGACCCTGGGTCCTGTCTACCATGAGCTAGTCTCCCTGACCCTGGGTCCTGCCTACCATGAGCTAGTCTCCCTGACCCTGGGTCCTGTATACCATGAGCTAGTCTCCCTGACCCTGGGTCCTGTCTATCATGAGCTAGTCTCCCTGACCCTGGGTTCTGTATACCATGAGCTAGTCTCCCTGACCCTGGGTCCTGTCTACCATGAGCTAGTCTCCCAGACCCTGGGTCCTGTCTACCATGAGCTAGTCTCCCTGACCCTGGGTCCTGTCTACCATGAGCTAGTCTCCCAGACCCTGGGTCCTGTCTACCATGAGCTAGTCTCCCTGACCCTGGGTCCTGCCTACCATGAGCTAGTCTCCCTGACCCTGGGTCCTGTATACCATGAGCTAGTCTCCCTGACCCTGGGTCCTGTCTATCATGAGCTAGTCTCCCTGACCCTGGGTTCTGTATACCATGAGCTAGTCTCCCTGACCCTGGGTCCTGTCTACCATGAGCTAGTCTCCCTGACCCTGGGTCCTGTCTACCATGAGCTAGTCTCCCTGACCCTGGGTCCTGTATATCATGAGCTAGTCTCCCTGACCCTGGGTCCTGTCTACCATGAGCTAGTCTCCCTGACCCTGGGTCCTGTATACCATGAGCTAGTCTCCCTGACCCTGGGTCCTGTCTACCATGAGCCAGTCTCCCTGACCCTGGGTCCTGTCTACCATGAGCTAGTCTCCCTGACCCTGGGTCCTGTCTACCATGAGCTAGTCTCCCTGACCCTGGGTCCTGTGTACCATTGAGCTTAGTCTCCCAGACCATGTTGTTATTTGTGCTCCACCCTGCTCTGCCCTTTTTCAAATACCCCAAAGCTAATACATAAAAGAATACATTGATTTAAACAATAAAACAACTAACATATGTTTTATAAGGAAAGATTTCCCCAATAAACAATTTTAAACATTTATTACAAAGTAAATTCAATATTTTCACAGTTCACAGTTCAGGAGGCAAATTCAGGCCAGTCAGGATGGAGACACTTACAGAATAAAATACAAAACTTCATAGTTATTTTGAGAACTTAAAGCTGCACAAATGTATTGGAGTGTTTATCTACCAGCGGAGTGCATCTGTTTCTGTTGGTCATGCTCTCTTTGCACTCACATGGTTTGGTTTGGTGGGCTCAACATATCTGCCCTACAGGAATCCATTATAATGGACTCAAGTTCCTTGTGCTATTTTGAAATAAAGAAAACTTTAAACATTCAGCAGTTTCTCTGTATTGTTGTAAAAACTACTTCTTGCTCCCTTGTTCTAAAGGCACTGCTGCCATATGTTAATGGCGCTCATAGTTCAGGTTTTTAGTCCAGTTTTCCTTTGTCGCCCTTCTGTTAGCCCCAACATCAGTCAAACCAGTCTGACTCACTGAGATCACAAAATCATTCCTTTGTTTATCCTTTTCACAACTAAAAGTCCATAAGTTAAAACTAACAATGGCAGCTATAACACTGAAAGTGGATTATTATGTAATATTATTGCTAGCTTCTGGGTAACACCAATTTTACAACCTAACTTTAATGAAAAAGTAAATGGAACTGGCACATCACTACCACTGTCTAATTTGGTACAGAAGAGCACATGTGAAAGGCATTTCAAATCCAAAATAATTATGAAAGTGGATGACTGTAGCAGAGCTCATGCTAGATGTATGTCTATTTAGTGCATAAAAGAGTGAGTTTAGTTTAGTTTAGATTATTTTCCCTGTGGGGACATTAGGTTGCAGCAAAAATCACATCACAAGGCATTTTTAACAACATAAAGACAAGAAAACAAGACAAAAATGTCTGTAATTTTTAAGACATATTGACATCACTACACATAACATATACCAGGGCACTCATGCATGGGGGGAAGAGGAGGGTTCCAGACCAGCTGGGAAAACAAGAACAAAAAATCTTACCTTGTTACCACAGGACCTTCATTAACTATTAAGGTAGTGCAGCAGCATCAGAATTAGCCACCTAAAAGCTACATCATCTGGAAAGTAAACTTTACGGGCATTCATACCAGCGTTAACATTAGCCAGACTGTGGTTATGTGTGTGTTGACAGGAGCTGGACTGCTGTGCCTTTCTTAACTCTGCATGTAATGTTTCACTGGAATCCTCACAGTATTTCAATGGGTCTGACCCTGGACTAACAGCATGCATGCTCACATTTCCCTCCCCTGGGACGTTTGGGTACATGTGGCATGTCCTTAATAAAAAATGCACAGCTCTGCTCTAAACCACATGATCTAAGGACAATCGATCAAAGGGGTAATCTATGCTGGAGGGAAAGTGCCTTTAACCTGACGAGCCAGATGGTTTGTTACACAGAAACATCTGAGGAGCTGTCATTGGAAACTGTTTGGAAAAAGGCATGCACTTTAAAAAATTACCTGGCAGGTGATTGGATGAACCATCTGTCTTTCATGCCTGCCATTGTTGTTTTGAACGAACGTCGCAGCCGTCACACACACCTATACCACGCCCGTAGCTGCCAGTAGCTCCTCACAGGACGCTGATTGGTTCGGTGAGCTGGTAGTTTAAAGCTTTTCTTGAAGCCTGACAAGATGGATTTTCGTGTGATATGTGATCCCGCGTTTTTCGCGTGATCTTGTGATAATGTGAGAATCCAGCTGCGATGCAAGGTGAAAGTCCCTACCAATGTCTGGCAACTTCTCAAGATAAGTACAGTTAGAGTTTCTGCAGATATTTTTCATATTCACAACATCTGCTTTTACAAAATATCAAAGAAACAGTGGTTTTCCAATTCACAGCAAACTGATTTTCAAAACTTTGTTGTATAACTGATGTATTTTCATAAATTGTTGCCAGTGATTGATCAAGAAACTTTAAAGGGATATTATGATGTCTTATTATAGTTAGTTATAAGGTCAACTCAATAAAAGAAAATACATTTCACGTAAACTGGCTTTACAGGATGCTTCATAGTCCTGAGCAGGGCCTGAAGTTAACTTTTTTGGCCACCAGCCACTGTGGCAGGTGGATATTACTGTAAAATCCACTAGTCACACAGACTATTTACCAGACACATTTTTTTTTTTAAATACAGAAAATGCACAAGCATTGTTATTGAACTTGTTAAGACTACACATGTAAGTGCTATCAAGTTATTAATGAAATCAATACTGCACTATATAAAACAACATATACAAACAATATAACCATAAAACAATACCGCACTGCAGTACATTTGTTCTGTACTGCTGTCATGAATCAGCCACTCACGAAACTTGCCGTTGTCGCCAACTGTCCACTTGCATTAAAACGTCTTCTTTTATTTTTCTTTGAATCATCCTCGTCTTTTTGTTGGTTGCTTGTTTCAGCCAGACTCTTCATCACAGTAATGTGCCGCCACATTTTTTAACTTAAATCCAAGGAAATGGCGGACTTGGTTGAAATGTAAAAAAAACAACAGTGGCAAAAAACAACTAATGAATCACTCAATTCTCATTGGCTACCGGCATATGTGGCAGGTAGATTGACAGATTCACTCGCCAATGGCAAAATGTACCCGCAGTTGGACTGTGGTTGGGTGTTCATTTTAAGGCCCTGGTCCTGAGACAGACATCTCTCTAATAAATCGGGATTTATTTGTGTGTGTGTGTGTGTGTGTGTGTGTGTGTGTGTGTGGTCTGTCTTTGAAATATCTTATGAACCGTTTATTCAATCTACTTCACACTTTTTTTCCCTGGGTACACAATAAACTTGGGGTTTGGAATTTGGAGCAGTTTGGACAGCATTGGATATTGGATATTAATAAACTATGAATTAAGCTAAACGACCACACAATAAAGGTTGAGGGAAAAAAGTATTCCGTGTCTACCCTTCACAATAAAAGTCCAGCTTAATTTCAATCAGAGCATTTTGCTAAGAGGAAACTCAATAAAAAGGCATTGTTTTCAAAACTAGACATCAAACAAAAGCCAGACACTATATCATAATAGGTTGCTGTGGAGCTTCTAAGCAGACGGCAGAACATAACGTCATCTCGGAGCTGACTGGGCATAGAGAGCAGTCTTCCTCCGTCTCACTCAGACTCACCCTGGGTCCGGTTGTTTAAGTGTGCTGCTAACTTATAACACCAATAACATTACTGTCAGCAAAATACCCCGCCGCGAATCAAATCCATACTTCAACGTTAAGCGGAAAGCCACTAAGCCTGTATGGAAATGAACACCTAAGCTGAAGTGTTCACTTCGTTAACGATAATAATGACCAGACGGGACAGCCCCTCCGTCATTAAACGCTGACTTTGTCGATATCATCATGTATCATTGACGAAAAAGACAACACTAAATTGTAGTTAAACAAAAACTGTCTATTTTCATTGCCTTCCACCTTTTCTTCTGAGATTTAGAATTCTTTTGTATCAGAGCATTTGATCACGGTTGTTTCTACTCCGACTTGACGTTGCAAATAAATAACACATGTATCCACTCAAAGCATCACACACATGCACACAGCTGTCTTCACTTGCATTTTTCAGGAAGGCACAAACTAATCCATCTCTGAAAAGAAAGACCATGTGCAGAAAAAACATGACACACTTCAACAAGTTTGATTTTTAGACTTTGGTTTTGAAAAGAGTTTTGACCACAAGTGCAGATCAGCAAATACTGGTGGTCAACCTTTCATTCCTTCAACCAGAAGAAGTGAATAAAATGTGGCATTCTGTTCTCAAAGGTTGATCTGTTTCAGACCACTAAGTGGTTACTGCTGAAGTGCATTGGATTATTTGAAAACTCGCTCCCTCCAGAATGAAGTTAAAAATAAATTTTATTAGCTGATCCCCATGCAGTCAGAGCATATTTCGAGGCATCCAGGCACCCATACACACACACCGTGTGTTACCTAATTTGTTTGCTACCGGTACATTTACTCGTGACCCTGAGCACACAGGTCCATGCGCAAAACATTAGGCAGGTCCAAAACACAATGTTTGATTTCTGTAGGGTGCAGCCATCTGTGGAAATATTATCTGTCAAACAGTGACTGCTCTGACTGCCAGCAACTTTTGATTTTAGCATTTCTTAGTGGCAGACTGACAATTCACAACTGTGAGACATTCTGCACTGCACATGGTGATGAAAACTGATTTGGGTGGCCGGGTTGGTTCAGTGGGTAGAGCAGGCGCACATATACTGAGAGGTTTATGCCTTGACGCAGAGGTCCAGGGTTCAAAGCCAATCTGTGACGATTTCCTATGTGTCTCTCACCTAGCTGTCCTGTCAACATTAAAGGCTGAAAAAGCCCAAAAAATAAAATGGATTTGGGCCCCCTCAGGTCTTGGTATTTGTTCATTTCCCATTTTCCCAGTCTGTTATAGGTTACATACTGTTCGCAGACAGTTCCAACTTTCAGTTTGAAATATTGCCATCATGGGCCCCCTGTTTAGCTCACCTGGTAGAGCAGGCGCCCATATATAGAGGCTTATTCCTCGTTTGACTCCGACTTGCGGCCCTTTGCTGCATGTCATTCCCCCTCTCTCTCCCCTTTCATGTCTAAGCTGTCCTATTGAAATAAAGGCTTAAAAATGGCCAAAAAGTATATAATATATATATATATATATATATATATATATATATATATATATATATATATATATATATATATATATTGCCATCACTCAGGAGACTGTATACAGTACGTCTAGATTGACTGAAATGTTTCCTCATGTTGCTTTTCATTTTTGCAAACAGTAAATAAATGTGTTTTTAGTCGTCCATCAATACAGTACCACTGATCCATCATTACAAACCATAAAACACAGATCAGAAAACATTTTAAATAGGATGAACATGAAAGGGGGAAAAAACCAAGACAACCAATCAATCATCTTTTTAAATGTTAGATAAGCTCAGAGATAAGGTAAACCTTTAGTGTCATTGCACAGAGACCACCATGTTGATCATCGTCTTCTCCTTCTGCCAGACACAACTTCTTTATCTCTGTTCTTTCTCTCAGTGTGCCTGTCTCTCTAACATGTGGGCCCAGCTCCCTCTTAATCTGTTTATTATCAGAATGGGCCGGTTTTTCTGAGGTTCTGTGCCACAAAGCGAGTTCAGCATCCCCAGAATATATTTTCGTTATCTGGCTTCGTTAAGCCTAAAAACTGCAGTCATGCTAACCCCCGATTTTCCACCAGTTCTGTGCTGCGTTCCGGTTGCCCCGTGGTTTTGTTTCCATCCTCCGCCATGCAGCATGCAACGCCAGGAGCGTCTCAGAAGTAGAGCGTCTTGCTGTCCGACTCACAGACTTTATTGTCTCTACAAGTCCTTTACAGAACAATCACGTGTTTATTACTGTGAACTCCATGCCTTCTTTTTTCTGGCGTATAAAAAATATCTGTGATTTCTTATTCTGTTTTTCCACCTACAAGATGAATTTCTCGTCACCTCGCTGTTCCACTTCCTGCTTGGCTGTCCAAACGCCCTGCGGCTTGCGTGAAAATAGACCTGGCGCATATCTTTAGCGGAGAGCTGCTTCAAGCACACTTCTGGGACTCACCGTGGCGCAGTTGGTGGATTATCAAGCATTTGGAACATGGCGCAGACGCGCCCGGTGGAAAATAGGGGTAAGCAGTCACACAGCGGTGGGTATCAACTCGATAAGTCAACCCAGTGTAGGGCTTGGCAATATATCCATATTATATCGACATCGAAATATTGAGGTTAGATATCGTCTTCAATTTTGGATATCGTAATATCGTGATGACACATAAGTGTTGTCTTTTCCTGGTTTTAAAGGCTGCATTACAGTAAAGTGATGTCATTTTCTGAATTTGTGTGTCATTGCACAGAGACCACCATGTTGATCATCGTCTTCTCCTTCTGCCAGACACAACTTCTTTATCTCTGTTCTTTCTCTCACACTGGGTGTTTAGACCCCCAGGGAGATTCAGACACAGGATTAAGTATAGAAAGTTTTTTATTTGGCTTAAGCCGAACTTGGTGCATGCAAAGCAGAGTGTTTGAATGGTGAGCGGGCGGGATGGACATCCAGTGGAAGTTGATGTCGTCTGGTGGTGGGGAAGCGGTGCACTCTGCTGAGTATGACGGCAGGTAATAGCAGGTGATCAGCAGAGGCTAGTCTCGCATTGCCGGACCTTCTTCCACAGCGCATAGGAGGAATGTGTGGCTAGTTCATGCAGCATTCCGGAATGGGAGAAAAATGTGCTTTGGTTTATTGGAATGTGACAGAAAGGACTGTGACAAATCGATTATAAAAATAATCATTAGTTGCATCTCTAATTTAGAATGATCTGCATGTCATCTTGTCATGTCATATCATTCACACTATACAATAAGTGAGGATCTGATGTCACACACAGGGGGCACAGACTGCTTTCATGAATCATGAAAGTGTGGCAGTTAATCAAAGGTTTTGCTCCTCCTAAGCTACCGAAACAGAAAGCGAAATCCCAAATAAACCAACTTTTATCTGACATGAGTCAATTAACACAGTATCTCCAAAGAAAACAAAGCCGCAGAGGGCTCTGTCCATGGTGCTGACCGTGTCAGAGTGTGGACAGCGTGCCATGACAAAGCAACTACAGTATCCAGCAAACAAGCAGTAAGATGTGTGCAATAGGCCCTTTTCATGACAGCCACCTAGACATGTCACAGTAGGAGAGTAATTAATAATGACTGCGTTCCATGTAGCGTCCCAGGTCCGAAGGCTTGTGAATCACGATTAACTAGAAAGGCCTAATGGTACACTTCAATGGAGACAAGCCGTCATTAATGTTATTAGCCACGTCAAAGCTATTCTTGCTCTGATAAGTCAAAATGTCTGCTGTGGAACGTCTTATATAACCTTTATAACATCAGCAACTGCACGGAAAGTTGATACAAACAGGGCAAACACAGAGCAAGAGAGCACTGACAGAAATCTTTCTTCAGACTAACAGCTTTTACTGTTCGGGGATCAACGTGGAATTCCTTACCTACTGAACACAAACTGGATCCTGACTGTGATTTTGAAATAAGGCATGGTTGCATCATGCTGATTGAA
Source organism: Sander vitreus (assembly GCF_031162955.1). Lineage (NCBI taxonomy): Eukaryota > Metazoa > Chordata > Actinopteri > Perciformes > Percidae > Sander > Sander vitreus. The sequence goes on from NC_135862.1 coordinate 31,838,930, forward strand.
GAGGCTGTCCCTCTTCTGCTGTTGCCACACACTCACACACACACACACACACACACACACACACACACACACACACACACACACACACACACACACACAGACTTGGTTAATGGTGTGGACTGATGAACCTATACGCTGACCGGCCAATTTATTAGACACACCTCCAACAATCTAATATATCTCCTCTACTATAAAGTATATGCTGCATTTAATGTTAAAGGGCAACTATTATGTAGCATTTTCAGGATTATACTTGCATTTTGTGTTGTACTAGAACATGTTTACATGCTTGAATGTTAACAAAAAAAACTTTATTTTTCTCATACTGCCCATGGCTGCTGCACCTGTATTCACCCTCTGTATTAAGCTGCAGACACACTGACCAGACGGCCGACCCTCGGCAGAAAAGATTATCGGCTTGGTGTGTTTCGAGCTTTAGATGCTCTGTAGGAGCGCCTGTCTCTTTAATCCCTCCTCTCGAAAAAGCCCAGTCTGCTCTGATTGGCCAGTGCGCTTCCTGGAATCTCCGGAGCCTCCACTGCTGGAGTTACTGCAACGGGGTATACAGCAGGACTTTGTACTGTGAAAAATCACCAGTAAAGGCTTCTAAACCAAATAGTACACAACCAGACATGTCCCAGCAGTAAAGTGACCAGAATTTGGGAAGAAATGACCAGCATTGGCTGAGATTACAGCATGTAGCTACTTAATACAGGGCTCTCAAGTTTTTAAACAGAGTTCAGAGTGAGATTTTGGCGGCAGGGGTTTGGGTGGGGACGGAGTCTGATCTGATAAATGACACATAAATTCGTACAAATATTTTTTTTAATTTAATTCAGTATTTCTTTGTGTGTGTGTGTGTGTGTGTGTGTGTGTGTGTGTGTGTGTATGTGTGTGTGTGTGTGTGTGTGTGTGTGTGTGTGTGTGTGTGTGTGTGTGTGTGTGTGTGTGCAATAATTAATACTATGCATTGTCTGGATAAAATATAATGAAATAGCCTAGGCCAAAGGTTTTCACAATGGGGGCTGGGAGGTTGTGCAGTAAAAATAAAAGGAAAGAAAAAACTAAAAATATTCCAAATTAGTATGGGTATTGTTATAAAAGTGGGTATTATGGGTAGGCCTATTATAAAATGGGTATCTTTATAAAAAATATAAAACTGTCAGAGTAGCCCTGTAGCCGATTCAACATGTAGCTATAATAATAATAATAATAATAATAATAATAATAATAGGCGCAAAAGCTACCCATTGTTTCCTCTATGTTGATTTCTGCCGCCACAGTATCAGAAATAGGGCAGACGCACAACAGGGTTTCCGCTATGTACATGTAGTATATAAAGTCATAAATACACGACTCTACAGAGCCGTGTGCTCTACTGAACTCAAGCGAACTGTCATCCGCTCTCTCTCCCCTCAACTGGAACAGTGACAGGACGTCATCACTCGCGAAGTCATGGCAACCAAATAAACAACAGGGAGAGTACACTTGTCACTCAATCTTAGGCAAAGTCACAAACAGTGACGAAAGCCGCAACTTGAAATCCGCACTCTCAGCTGGTGCGTGGCAGGACGTTCTAAACTCTATGGGGAACTCACTTGATTCCTCTACCTGTTCTACTGTTTAAAAAATAGCGGCGCAACTTGGTGGGCGTTATCCTGGTAATTTCTCTGCGTGAGACATACAAGGTGTGGCGTGTGAACGGGTTGAAATGCGTGGGTCTGAGACTTGAGAGGTATGTTAATAGTTAGCAGTATGTTAACGTTAGATTGTAGCGGAACGAAGCAGCACTTTCTACCGTCAAAAATCGCAGATAAAGGCTTCTGAACCAAACACTACCCAATCGGACATGTTTCAGCAGTAACGCGACCCGAAAATGGGGAGAATTTAACAACATTGGCAGCCCAGATGACATTGTTTACTGCTATTAGCCATGTAGCTACTTCAGTTAGCAGTTGACACTAATAGAATATAGCAGCAATTTATACAGTCAGAAATCGCAAATAAAGGCTTTTAAACCAAATATTACTAACAGAAAATGTTTCAGGAGTAATGTGACCCGGAATTGGGGAGAATTTAACAAAACTGGCAGCCAAGGTGACATTGTTTACTTCTGTTAGCATGTAGCTAGTTACATGGGACAATGTTAACACTGCAGTGTTTTAAAAAAAAAATTTAAAAAACCACTCCAGTCCTGCATACTTGGAGCAGATGACCAATCTTAGAAGGCTGGCTTAGAGTTGCGTAGTGTTCAGAACAGTTGGAAATCTGAACGTTTTAGCTCACAGGGATTTGTCTAAAATACGTTTTCCTCATTATATGACATTTAATCCAACATTATAACATTTTAGATATGACAGAAAACACGGTAAAGCATAATATGTGAACTTAAAAGTGCTCATATTATGCTTTTTGGCTTTTTTCCATTTCTTTTATTGTGTTATATATCTTTTTTTGTGCATGTTATAGGTTTACAAAGTGGAAAAGCCCAAAGTCCACCCCAAAGGGACTCACCATCTCCAAAAGAAAACACTGTTCACAAACTGCTCCAAACAGCTCTATTGTAGTCCAGCCTTTACTACCGTGACGAACGTGCGTCACTTTGTAACACACGTTATAATGCTCGCCTAGCTGCTAGCATGGCACGCCCTCATACTCTGCTTCTGACTGGGTAGCAGTGCTTACCTAGCTACTGTGCGACTCCCAACAAATATGGACCAGAAGTGTGACGTCTCACTTTGTAGCTAAAACAGAGAGCTCAACACACATGGTGAAAAGAGGAGCTGCAGCAATGTGCAGTACAACAAAAATATGGTATTTTTTGAAAATTAAACTATGTAAACCTATTCTGGTACAACCTCTAAATACAATTATGAACCTGAAAATTAGCATAATATGAGCACTTTAATGGTTTGTTGTTAAATGTCACAGAGTTGTTAATTAAATAATATGTTTTAGCAATGAGGTCATAGTTGGTGATGGTGTTGTACTGGACTACATTATATTCAGAGGTGTTTCCAATATTCTGCCCCCCTCCATGGATGTAAATAGGGAGGACAAAACATTTGAAACACCTCTGACTATAATGTAGGACAATACAACACCACCTTTAACTATTGCCTCCCCAGCACTGCAGAGGAAGGTCTGGCTAGTCCACACAGCATTCCGGGATGGGAGAAAAATGTGCTCTGGTTTAATGGCATTTCTTTAAACCAATCACAATCGTCATGGGTGGCCGCTAAATGCTGTACGGTGCCGCTGCAAAATAGCCTCAGGAAAGAACTTGTTTTGGTGGAACGTGTACGTTCAAAAGTTGTTTTAGTCGTGCAACAGAAAACTCAGATTGGACAGATAGTCTAGCTAGCTGTCTGGATTTACCCTGCAGAGATCTGAGGAGCAGTTAACCATAGTCCTCATAAATAGACCGGAGTTTAGAATGCCAACAGACAGAAAGCCCAAGGTAACGGATATCCGGCCTAAACGAGGGTCATCCGGCGGAATTTCCGGCTGCACCGGCACAATCCCGGGAGTGGAACGTTGTGTATATAGACTAGCTTCAGACAGACAGAGACAGAGACACACAGACTGAGACTGCAAGAGTTCAGGCCACAATAACATTCACTGTCATACTGAAAATGGTCAGTTTTGGTAACTTGGTCTAGATTCAAACCCTTGAGTTTCAATTTCACCACCTGCATGACAAAAAATCTAATCTTTTCATTGTCATTTAAGCAGGGGAACATCTCACACTGAGCTGCTGTATGTGTGACTATATGTTTGTATAACCTGTAGCAGATCCCATAGATATGATTATAGTATTCTGTCTGACCAGTCTGGCATTGGTCTGAAACATATCCTCTTCCACATGCTGGGTGAAGGGTGTGTCACATTTCAGGTCCCATGTGTCCGTCGTGTATGGAGTCGTTGTTCATCGATTATACTGATCTTATACTTAATGCTGCTTAATGTTCTCCTGTTGCTTGCTTCACATAAAGTATTTTATGCTTTTTTTGGCTACTTCCACCCGCTTGTCATGCCATTTTTAGCTGTATTATCATTAACATGATTGTTTATTTTCAAATGTAACATGTCAATGTTATCAATGTTTTGCTGTTGCTTTACCTTTCCTTGTTTTTATTCTTTTATTTTTTAGGGAGACTATTGTAACATCTGGCCAGCGACAACAAAAGAAAACAAACTTTTTGGATTATTCTGTTATATTCACAGCAATGTTCAATAATATGAACTGTCCTTGTCAATTAAATTAATTAATAATCAGTGGCATGCTAGCGGCAACAAGAGTAAATGTGTCAGTTCATTCAGATGTGCTGTCAGCTGGAGTTTCATTTCTTTCTTTTTTCTCTCACTTTGGTGGCTAGTTCAAAATACAGAGTTGACATTAAATATGATTGGAATGGAGGATATCAAATTCTACTCTATATCAAATACATAAGTCAATTAAGTTTTAAAATCATAACAGAGACAGACATGCAGCTGCAAGGCCTCTGTGAACACTTATTAAATAAGAGGAAAGGAAAGGACTGGCCAAAAACAGAATTCATATGTTTGAGAGTGTAATGAAATAAAAACAAGTTGAAAGATAACCTGTGACAATGGTTTGCTTACGGGTTAATTCTCTTACTTACAGGTATTATAATTGAAATTCAATAAATCCCAAAGGGCCATAACAGCTCAGTTAAGTTGTCTATGAGCTGCAGCAATCCTGGCTTCCTGGATCTGCTGTTTCTTACTTACTTATTTAATGGATCTTTAGTTTAGTGAGGAGACACTCTACCCAACACTAGCCATTATTAAAGCAACACAAAGTAAGCACCCTGGTGGCTCAGTTAGCCATGGTATGCATGTGTGGTGAATGTTTATTTTGATGTCCTGAGTTTCAATGCATTCTTGGTTCTTTGTTACATGTCGACTATTTCTTTACCAGATCCTTCTAACGCTGGAAAACTGTCCAAAAAGAACAAAGATAAGAGTCTGAATAAGGACAGGGTTTAATGTTTTTGTTGAGAGAAATCCACCTTAAAGCATTTACTTCCCTTGCACAGCGGTTTTGAGCCGTGCAAGGCAACATCTTGGTCAGTTTACCCGTCTATCACAGGATGGCTCACTTTGATATGAGCTTTGGAGAGTCTGACTCCAATTTCCATGGGGCTGTTGGAGGAAAAGACCCAGCAGGCAAGAAATCAAACCAGGGTCCTTCTGTGAGGCAACAGCACTGTTCTCAGAAAGATGCATGTCTGTTATAATATCTCTTATCTTCTCTCAGAGGTAGATTCTAAGTGTAGTGCAAAACATTTAAATCGTCTTAGTATGGAGCCCCACGTGTTTAATATTAACCAGATATTGCTTGTGGTCCGACATTGCTAGATTGTGGAGATCTGTTTATAGCTAACGGATACTGCTAGCTCTGCTGAGCTAGCTAACGTTACAGCTCAGCCAAGTAGGATGCCATTAATGTTTACATCTCGCCCTGTTCCGAGCCTTTCATCCATGAGTACGCTCTTCTGCGCGGTGACACTGTTGGCAGGTGTAGTTCGGTATAGAGAAAAAAGTTTGTACATAAAACTGCTCACAACCAGCTCTGTGGATTATCTTTAGTAACCGTAAGTAATCATGATTTCTGGAAAAAGAAATTGCTGTTGAGTTTTTCATGTATTCATGTAACCACTTCTAGTTCCATGATATTGGAGAGAAGGCAGACATCGCTACGGCCGATATCTCCAACACTGTGCAACTCACACCAAAACAATCTAGATGGATAACTAGCGCTACAGGTAAGAGGAAAAATATTTATTTTAGAGTTTGGAGTGCGTGCACTGCACCCCAACGAGACACTATCTGGGTACTTATCTGAACAACTTGGCCGTGATGTTAACTGTCAGCGTATCATAACCACAAGCAACAGATACAGCTTGTTTAAAGTGTGCGCTGAGTGCAACGAAGTTGCGGAGTTGGATAAACCAGAACTGTGACCTGAAGGATCTGTTGTGAGGCGACATTATGAGCCACGCAAAGTGGGAGTGATGGGGGCTAGCACAGCTAGGCCTATTCCTGCTACAACTGCACTGCCCAACTAAATTGTATGCGGGTTAGTTCATATACAGTAACTGTTGCGGCCTACCGTATGGGCAATTGTGCAGGTGACAGAAGCCGGCGTATAGTGGTGGATAACCTGCTGCAAAACTGTGACAATTTATGTTTACAAGAAACCTTTTTACCAAAACAGGATTTGGGGAAACTGAACTCTTATAGTGGTGAGCTGGTGAGTCCACTACAGACCTATCTATGGGAAATGTAAGAGGAAGGATAGCAGGAGGCGTGGCTGTCCTTTGTCATGAAAAAATGGACTCTGTGATTAGTGTCATCAGGTTGGAAGTTGACTGGTGTATTGCTGTCCAGATAACAATTAACAATAAGGAGTTTAGTATCCTGAATGTATATACACCATATTAGTCACATAAAAATGAAGATGAATACTTGAATAGACTGGCTTTCATAAACATTCATTTCCTATAACCATCCTACAAGTTGTTTATGTGGTGGGAGATATGAATGCTGACCTTTCAGCCAGGAGTTCACTCTTTGCTAAGCATTTACTACAGTTCTGTGATGATAATAATCTTATACTATCCAGCCAAAGGCTCTTACCTGCAGATAGCTATTCTTACATAAGTGAGGCACACAACATCATGGCCAGACCACTGCATCAGCACTCCTGATGCGCATTCTAGCCAGAGCTCAATAGAGATTGTTTATGGTGCATCCATGTCGGATCACATTCCTTTTATTATGTTACTTGACTGTGATAGTCTCCCTGAGATGTGTCAGGAGGTTAATGGTGCCCGTAAGGCTAAACTGGATGACTAAGGTCACAAATGAAGATGTGCTGTCATACTTTAGAAGATCTTATGTACTTTTGAGCAATATATCTCTGCCCAAAGATGCAATTTTGTGTTCTGATGTAAATTGTGATATAAGCTCTCACCGTGAGGACCTTTGTGCCATGTACTGTATGATCAATCGTATTGTGGGAGCTGTGTATGAGGCCAGTGGGCCATGCTTTACTTATCCTAATAAAAGACACAGCATCAAGCCAGGGTGGAACAAATACTGTATGTGGCGGTTCATCATTTTTAAGGTCTGGGTCCAGACAGGCAGGCCCAGAGAGGAGCCTGTCCTGGAACTCAAAAAGCGTACTAATGCTAGTCATAAATATGCACTTTGTTATGTCAACAAATATGAGCAAGAAATAAGAACGGACTCTATGTCTGAAAAGCTCCTTGGTAATGATGTTACTGGCTTCTGGAAGGAGGTGAGAGCTCTGAACAGGGACAGTGCATCATTATCATGCAACACAGAGGGAGTCTCTGGGACTGAAAACATAGCTGAGTTGTGGAGGCAACATTACGACCTATTTAATTGTGTTAAAAGTGAAACCTACAAGGTTGGCCATATAACAGTGGGAATCACATCCAATGAGGTCGGTCAAGCTTTACACAGCTAGCTGATAACAAAGCAAGTGGTTTAGAACAAATTACTGCAGAGCACCTGAAATGGGCCAGTTTGGCTAAAAGGCCAAGCATGGTACTGATTTATGTATTTACGCACTAAAGGAAAGGGTAGAAACCTACAGAAGACAAAATTCCTCTGTCTTTATTGGTTTTATTGATGCCTCCAAGGCTTTTGACCGAGTTAACCATCACAAGACGTTTTTGAAATTGAGCCGAAGAGGAGTACCAAACAGTATAATTAGGATCCTGGCTTTTTGGTATGCCAATCAGAGCATGCAGATCTAATGGGGGAATGTATTCTCCCTTTTGGTGCTGGTAATGGAGTCAGTCAGGGAGGAGTTATTATGGAACCCACGCAACTTCTAGGCAAGACCCGCCCTTCAATAGCATTAACACACTACTATTGGCCAAGCGTCCATGCTTACGCAAGGTAACATAACCCAATTTGTTCAGGTCCTCAGGTCCCTTGACCAATTGGCTATCCCAACCTTAACCACTCAAGGTCAATGCCTAACCCCAACCAATCGAGCTGCTTCGTAGGGCGGGACTTGCCTAGAAGTTACGTGGGATCCATAATAACGCATCGGGGGGATACTATCACCAGCCCTCTTTAATATCTACATGGATGACCTGTCTGACAAGCTAAGAGAGTGTAAAACAGGATGTATGATTGGTAACACGCTAGTGAACCATCTTATGTATGCTGATGACTTGGCTGGGGTCTCTCCTAGCAGTGCTGGGTTTCAGGAGTTGTTGAATATATGTTCTGACTATGGTGTTTGGTTATTATCTGTAGAGTGAAAGGAAGGGATAAGAACCTTTTTCCCCCCCATCTTTTCATCTGTCAGGGCAAGTGCTATCAGTTTGTTGTAAAAGTAAGTATCTGGGTCACATCTTAACGGATCAAATGTCAGATGATGATATGTACAAGCAGCGCCGCATGTTATATATACAAGCGAACATGCTCGCCAGGAAGTTCTCATGGTGTTCTGATACTGTCAAGATAAACCTCTTTGGAGCGTATTGTACTGCTTTTTACACTGCCCCCTTGTGGGTCAAGTTTCAATAAGCTATGGGTTGCTTATAATGACTGTTTGCGCATACTACTCAGAAAACCAATGTGGTGTAGTGCAAGTGAATTGTTTTGTCAAGCTGGAGTCAATACATTCTCTTCTTTACTGAGGAATCTAATGTATAAGGTTATTGGTCGCCTGAATTCTAGGTTCAGTGCTGTGCGATACCAGTCACCCTCATGGGAATACTGGTAGAGCTGTCGTTTTTAATTTGTGTCTGTTGTTTTATATCTGTCCTTTTTAATCGTGTCATATGTTTGTTTTTAGTTTTTCTAAATGAGTCTAATAATAAAAAGCTACATACTAACAAGCCTGCATATTGTAGGCCTATTTGTTTTTTTTCTTATTTCTTTTCATAATTTGTTTGATTTATACTGTCTCCTCCTGTTGCTCTCTATCTCTTCTATATTTGTCACACAGAAAGCCCCTTCACACACACACACACACACACACACACACACACACACACACACACACACACGAATCACAAGGTTAAAACCAATAGTAGTGTCGCTGACACGGCTGGTAAAAATGGCATCATTTATCAGAGTTACAGGTGCTTGAATAATTATGTCTTCTCATATGCATAAAGGTGGATTTATTTTGTAGAAATGTCATTCATTCACATGATGATTGGTTTCCTTCTGAAACAGGGCAGTTTGAGCCCAGCGGTAGCTCCACCACGTTGCGTTCATGTGTGTCCAACTGTTGGAAAGAACAGGGGTCTCATTTATAAAACTGTGCTTAGGATCCTTACTATAAGTGTACGTACGCCCAAAAGCCTAAAATGGCGTACGCCAAAAAAAAGTCAGATTTATAAAACCGTGTGTACGCACACCTGTAAGCAATGTTCCCTTTATAAATCAGATTACTTACAAGTGTGCATACTTGAATCAGCCTCTTATCCCGCCCTGTACACGCCCATTTTAACCATAAATAGTCAATGCAAAGCACCTCGTGAATGGTGATCATGATATGAATGAAACTGGCAGTTGTTACACTGTATCATGATGACTGGCGGAGAAAAAGCAAAGAACTTCTCAGACGTTCAGGAATTGCTGCAAATTGAATTATAATGTCGGCCTGTTCTCACAGTGTATGGAAACCTGATCTATAGACTACATGTATTAATAATACGTCCAAAACAGCAGGCAGTACGGCACTCGGGGACCAGACCTATATGATAAGATTTAACAGAACTATATATTATATCCAAACAAGCCTTAGTGATAAAGTTGAAGATTATATATAATATATATATTTTTTAAAACACTTCGCTGACATTTCCCTCTGGAAACAGCCGGTGGCCCCCAGAGTGGCGAGGACCTGTATTTGGACCGAGATGGCACGGTTCCGGCACGTTGCCCTCTCTATTGGACCCAATTCAGTACATATATCCAAGAGCGCAGCTTTAGGGAATCTAAATCGGCATATTAGCCAGTCATCGTCATGGTCCCTGGAGTCTCTTTTTCTCCTGATTCTTCCATTGGGGTTAGTCCTCCTGCAGGGCCAGCAGTGCCATCATGCAGCACGCACGGGGGTCACCGCAGTAGTATCCCCCCCCGATACAATCTGAAGACAAAAGAAAGTGTAATAGGCAAACACACTTTTCTTCATGCAGGTTTTGTTATGCACAGTATTAAAGTTCGGACTGATAACGAGGACATTAAGGGTAACGATTGCGTGAGAGCTTAACGGCTGTATTTTCACCTTCACCACCTCACCATCAGCGTCGCCAATTCCTATTTTGTCTCCAAAATGTGCGTACGCACGGGACAGAGTTTGCGTGGAGGACCGCACATTCTCCCGTCAAGTTTGTTTTTTATAAATCCCAACCTTTGCGTGGGAAGTGGCGTACGCCACATTTATAAATGAGAGCCCAGAACTGAACATATAATGTGACTGGAGCACTTTGATGCACATTGAGGCCTGTTTGACATAGAAATGTAGCTTAAAAGTTACCATGTTACATCAGTCCCTTCTGCTCTGTCCAGTTTGTATGTCCACTGTCCAGTCTAACTACAAGCCCATAGGACAACCCAAAATGGAGACATCCTCCCAATGCGTATCACTCTAATTGTTAGTCAAGGTGAGGGTTATGGTCAAGTGTAGTCTGGATCAACAGAAGTACATTTCCAGGCTAAATGTCCCTCACTTTAATTTGATGTAATGCTATTTTTGCGAATTACAAATGTGAATCATTTAGTATTTCCTTATTAATATCTTGGTTTCTTTGTTTTCTTTTCCCTTTTTTGGTTTTCAAAAAAACGGTTTCTAAAGCAGTTTTTGAGGGTTACAAATGTGGGTAATTTCTTCGTTTCTTTACTGATATGTTTTTATTTCATTTTTCTTTGAGGTGGATAGATTTAATCGATGGGAACATAGGCTAGACATATTTAAGATTTTGCTTCAACCTAAGCCTTTTCAGTCACTAGTTAGTTTCTTAGCTGACTTCTAAATACCTCACGTTACTGTGTTGCGTTTCTTTTGCGGGGTGCAAATGTTCCACCAGAACAAGTTCCTTCCAGAGACCATTTTGCAGAGCCACTGTCGCTGTGCGGAGCTTAGACGATTGTGATTGGTTTAAAGAAATGCAAACAGGGGCGCTCTGGTAGCTCACCTGGTTGAGCATGCGCCCCGTGTACCAAGGCTCAGTACTCACAGCGGCCGAGGTTTGATTGCAACCTGCGGCCCTTTGCCCTCCCCCCCACACTTTCCCTGCTTTAAGCTGTCCTATGCCCTAGGCCAAAAAATAATCCAATAAAGAAATGCAAACAACCCAGACATTTTTTTTTCTCCTACCCCCAGAATGTATGTGTGTGCTGTGGACATAGGTCTGGCAATGTGAGACTAGGTCAAGGGTCATGGCCTAAAAGTCACAACCTGGCCAAAAGTTCCAGACACAACAGGGTGTCTCAGTGGGACCAAATGCTCCTTTCAAACAATTGAATGATTTGATGAATTGTAATTGTGTCATTTTTTTTGCATCATGTGTCAGAACTCCATTTCCAGTTTCCAGTCATCACTTTAACAGCATTTTAAAACGGTGTGACACTTGCCATTAATGTAAGCCGTTTCTGTTGATGCTTATGGAAACAGATGATTATGACAAGGTGAACTAACAGCAGAACACCATGGCAGGGCCACAATGCCAAATGTCATTTGAAATGTTAAGTGCTCAAAACATATTGATGAAAATGTACATTTTGAATGGTCATTTGTGTTACTTAGTCTGTGATTACCTATAGTGTAATTCCATTCTGAGCTGCTCATTTAATATTGTTTATTTATAGCACTTTCCAAAATCCACGTTACAAAGTGCTTCACAAAACATAAAAATAAAATAAGGTTTTTAAAACAAAAAAATAAAGACTATTAGGTGTATAAAACCTATACAGTGCAGGTAAGAATGGTAAAACATTTTTAAAAGAAATAAAATGTTTATCTGATGTATTATCTTGCTAGCAGGCACATTTTGTTAGAAATTAATGTACTGGGCGCCTGGGTCGCTTACTTGGTATAGCACGCAGCCATTTATAGAGGTGTACTCCTCAACGCAGCGGCCGCAGGTTCGACTCTGACCTGTGGCCCTTTGCTGCATGTCATTCCCCCTCTTTCATGTCTCCATCTATACTATAAAAATAAAGGCCTAAAAAATGCCCCAAAAATCTTTAAAAAAGAGAAATGAATGTATTAGATAACTAGACTACAGCCTTGCCAGCCGCTCTGTGAGGTTTTAATTAGGCACAGCGTTGCTTTGAGAGAAATGCTAATGCTAGATGAAAGTTGAGGGATCACCAAAGTTACTTTTTTTTTTAAGACATGCATGATATTACTGCCAACAATTAAATCTGAGAGTGGAGGTACAATAGTCCTTTTTGTGATATTTGTTATTTAAGCATTGGCCACTTTTTTTATTTACTGATGTTTTGGTCACTGATGTAACTTTACTGTATATTGCTGGTGTCCAGTAAAAATCAGGTTTGACAATGAATCTCACTATGCTTTTACTATCTAGTAATTGTTGACTCTATTACTCCAACTCTGAGCGGACTCCAGGCGAACTCTCTGCTCCTCACCAAAGGGCTTTAGGTGCTGCAAGCAAATCACTCTGCCCAAGTAGCAGTGCTTCGCCTTTCTGAGAATATAGTTCCCAGTTTGTATACGCTTAGAAGATGGCTGTGTCTCATGTGACCTTGTTATTTGTATAGGCTGTGACTATACAAATCACAACATGTAAATAGGAAAATGTTGGCATTATTTTATCACTTATTGGGAGCAGTAGGCTAGTTGGAACCGGTTACCTCCAGGATCTGTGCTAGGCTTAGCTAGCGCTGTGGGCGTCAGTTACAACACGCACGGAGATGAGAAGGGTATGTATGGACTGGTCTAACTCTGGGGGATATGGTGAATAATACAAACTATCAATAAGTCGCCGTGCTCCTTCAAATTAAGCAATAGCTCCTCACAAAGCACAAACAAGCAGAAGGCAAAAGAGTATAATTATATTTCATCATAATGAAGTTATGCAGACATTGCAACTAAAACAGAAACCAGATAGGTAGAACCACGATTTCACAGGAAGTACTGAAGCACAGACACCGTCTCAACGTCAAAGCCACAAGCCTTAAACGCTTTGAGCATCTGTAAAAACAATTACAAAAAAAGATTTATGTAGGTGTCAGAGGAATGTCTGATAAATGGCCTGCATGATCCCTGACGGTCATGCAGTCCAAACGAGTGACACATCTTAAGAGAATAGCAGCGATGCTGGCACCAACTTGTCTGATCAAGATGTAGTAGCATGACCACGGAACTTCCCTTTTGCCATGCTGTGTACCGAAACTTATATTAGTCCATTATACTAGAGTCAAGCTAAATGTGTTTTGTTTAGCATAGGTGCTGGATTGTTGGCTGGGGCTGTATATGGTGTATATACGGCCAGGTATGCAATAAAGTATAAACTGCTGTATATACCGTGAACGTTTTAGAGGCTGCCTTTTTAGGCTTATTTTTGTCATTTTAAATGTAACTCGTACTTTAACTGTCATCTCTGATAAAAGTTTACTCTTCCATTGTTTACATGAGTAAAAACTATTTGGTATGTTATCAGATTTTTTTTTAAAACTTGATACTCAGTTGGATGAGAGTTACGTTGATTTTATTTACACACATATATACACTGTATATACATTTAGATGGCTTATTTTTCACGTTTTGCAGTAAAAAAAAGTAAATAAAAACCAATCCATCCACTTACCTCCTCACATCACAAAGTTGTACACTACTGCAATTTTTAGGACGGCGAAACCCTCCAAAATAGTTATGAATTTGACTGCTAAAGTAGCATGTGAAACCAGTAATTTCCCTGAATGGGTATTCTTATAGATGCAGATTTTTTTTTAAATTTTTTTTCTGTACCCTATCGACTTCTCTCCTTAAATTAGCAGCATGTCCTCTGGAAATTCACTGCAGAGCACCGTGTTGTTTTTTTGAAAAAGCTGCCCATGTGGTTGTTGTTCTATAAAACAATGCCCTTGTTCTAAGAGGGAAGGTTTAGTCTGGCTAGTTCTCTGCTATTCTCCCACAGCAGCAAAACCCATCATGTGCAGAAGCACTGAGCCAGATGTGAGGACTTTGTTGTAGCTGAGTGTTTGTTACTGTGACAAATCATCCTCGACTTTAGGTCTTAAAAAGTTGTGGGGTCTGCACCTCACTAAATGTGGGAGGGGGAGGAGAGGGAGAGGGAGAGGGAGCGAGAGAGAGAGAGAGAGAGAGAGAGAGAGAGAGAGAGAGAGCTGGAGTGAATGATGGAGGGAGCGCTGAACAAGGCAGTGAATCAGAGAAATAGAACATTATTTTTGGATTGTTTCACGATGGTTACGCTCTAAAGCACAAATAGAAACACCCACAGCTCAGCGGGAAGGTATTATGAGCTAATGCAGAGCTTCATCTGTCCATTTGTGTGTCTGTCATTTAAACTTCTGCACCGGTATAAGAAGCTGATGGGCAAAGCGGAAGTTAGGAATAAGAATAGGCTGCACAACCTGCCCGCTGTTGGGAGTTACACACCCACATGGGGCCCAAAGGCTCTTAGCTGACACAAACGTTCCACGCTCAGCAATATAAGAAAACATCCAGGCAGAGGGCAGGATCTCATACAGACACCACCACACACTTTTAGTGGGTCATAAGTGTTGACTGAGAGGGATTATTTGTGTATTAGTCTATACATTTTTTTTTTTTTTAAAAAGGATAACACACTGCATGTTATACCTTTAAGCTATATAACGTTTAATTAAAACAGCATACATACTGTTCCTATGCTAACGCCATGACAAAAATCACAAAACCTAATATTGGACGTCTGATGTGTTAATTATTGAGACAAATGCAGTCATGAATCCTTTGGCTGAGTGATGGTTCCTCCACACACTGGTAGGAAATGACACAAACACATGGTATTATAAAGCACAAAAAACAACAACTTTATTTACAAAAACAGACCACTGCCCCCATCCCAAAAACCCCGAAATTCAGTGACTACTGAGGAATGCTATGACTGTGCCTGTGGCTGAGGTTGGGAATTTACAGGACAGAGAAGAACAACACCCAGTGCAAACCTTCAGTGTTCTTCCACCCACTTATTTAGTCTGAGTTCAGCCGTCGTCTAATGCCACAGTATGGCAACACTGCTTGAACCGTGGCCTGAGGCTTAGATTAGGTTAGTCGGTGGCTTCAGTTTGCTTCCCAGTTGCAAGTAAGCAATATGCTTTAATGAGCCTGGGGCCAACATGTTGTCAGACAGACAGGTAGGGCGAGGGGCTAGGATTTAACAACACCATTGTGGACTATGTTATATGCATCATAACATAATCATAATCAATACACATTAAACAATTCATACCGTACAAAAACATGCTTGTTTAATTTAGCTAAGATCAACGATAGGGGACACACAAACTGAAATACACCTTCTTACTAAATTAAAAACACTAAAAATATTCTCAGCCTCAAGTGTCTTCTGTCCGGGAAGCCTGACCTCTACAGTCCATAACTACCCTCCCCTTCTTGGGGTCAGCATGTGTGTTTTCTCTTAGGGTGCAGACAGTTACTCGTCACACATTTGGGTGCGTGTGAATTCTGTTCACACCGCTGTTTGTGTGAACTGAGGGAATTTTGGCAACGCAATCTTGCAATGTAAGAGAGCTGAATTGCCATGTAATGGTGTTGCTGTGTGTGGGCGGTTTCTGCTGACAACAGCACAGGGGAGGTGTGAAAAATGTAAGAACATGCTCAGTAAGTGAGTCGGTAAGTATGTACATGGATGACGTCAATGCTGTGTGGGTGTATGTTCACACACTTAGTTTTGATTCCAGGTATTTATGTTGGCAAAGAGGTGCATGTGACTTGCATCATAACTGGGCAATGTATGAGAATAACAAGCATGTGACAACTTGTGGTATGTTTCCATGTAATAAGGATTGTGTCTGCCCACAGCCAACCATATAACAATCCATAAGTGTTTGTCAATCTGTGTCCTAAACAGAGGCATACTGTGGAAAAGAAGAATTGGTATATGTGTGTGTGTGTGTGTGTGTGTGTGTGTGTGCAATATTACTTATGAGTGTGTCTCTGTACACCCCTGGCTGCATGAAGGTGTACACCTAGAAGGCGTAGCGAGTTCGAATGTCCTCCAGTTTCTTAGAGACCTCGGGTGGTGTTCTGTCCAGCTCTTCCGCCACACTTTTCTGCTTGTGAGGGTCCATACTGTTGAACTGCTCACAGAGATCTCCGTCAATCACATTCTGGAGAGAAAACCCGAGGCGACAAAAAAATTATGAAAATATTGATTTCTAATAGTCTGCGATGCTAAATATCCACATCTGAAGGAGATAAACGGACCAGATGAGATGTTTACAACAACAAAAACAGAAGTGTAAAAAATAAATGCCAACCTTCACTGGGAAGTAGTAGGATCTAAAACTGAGATGGTCTCTGCCGCAGAGTGGAGGGAACTCAGAGCGCATATGCATCTCTAAATGCTGGAAGAAGTCATGGTCCTGAACAAGAAGACAAGGAATGGAGTGCAATATTAGAAAAAAATAAAAATAAATAGGCAATAAAAAGTACAATGATGCAGAAGATGAGAAAACTAATTTTGTGTAATCAAATTTATCATTACATGATACGGAGAGCGTGTGTATTTTGGGGGCAACGATGATACACTAGCTTTGTGTGTGTGGATGTGGATGTTTGTGTTTTACCTCATGCGAGGTGAATGGGACCAGTATGCCGATGCCTCCAGACAGAGTGGTGTAGACCATGGACTCTGAACCCCCAGGGATCAGAGTGGTTTTCTGGAGTGACAACACCGTCTCTCCTACATGGTAGTTCATTATCACCTCAGCCTGGGGAGACAATGGGGGGGGAGAAAGACTTCAGCCAGACACAAACAGATTAATGGTACCTGCATTTGCCCCGAACCATTCGCTAAAAAGGACACTAAGTACGCCATGACCCAAACAATTACTGTCAAAATAGTCCATTTATGTCTAGTATTCAGCCTCACAGAACCAACGGTTTTTTATTTATACATTTCTAAATTTTACACAACGTTTTGGCAGCGCACTAGTTGCCGTCTATCAGCTGTTTCACGCTAGTCGTCGTAGTCCGGTTAGTCAAGCTTAGGGCGGCAACTAACAATTATTTTCATTGACGATTAATCGATTAGTTGTTTGAAATATAAAATGTCAGAAAAAGGTGTTGTCTGTCCACAGCTCAAAGATACTCGGTTTACTGTCATGGAAGAATTTAAGAAGCTGGAATCAGAGAACAACTCCAACTGAATAATCAATCATCAAAAATGGTTGCCAATTAATTTAATAGTTGGCAACATTACATGTCATTTAGCTGACACTTTCATCCAAATTGATACAGTAAAAATGCTCTCAACTAGAGCTGGCCAATATATCGATATCGTGATATGGGACTAGATATCGTCTTCGATTTTGGCTATCGTAATATGACATAAGTGTTGTCTTTTCCTGGTTTTAAAGGCTGCATTACAGTAAAGTGATGTCGATTTCTGAACTTACAAGACTGTTGTGGCCGTTCTATTATTTGCCTTTACCCACTTAGTCATTATATCCAGATTACTGACGATTATTTATCAAAAATCTCATTGTGTAAATATTTTTTGAAAGCAACAATAGTCAACACTACAATTTAGTTGCAGTATCGATATTGAGGTATTGGTCAAAAATATCGTGATATTTGATTTTCTCCATATCGCCCAGCCCAACTCTCAACCCGATGAAAATGTCTTCTGATCGGGCCAGTCACTTCCGGTTGAGGTGGTTACAGGCATTTTTATTCCGATTGGGCTATTATTTTGATTAGTGGAATTTGAGGACCTGTGACAGTCTAATGGAAAATCTCAAGGAGCTCCGTTAAGATAGGAGGAATCAGATCATATGATAAAACAACAGATGAGTCATTGAAGCCATGCAGGTCCCAAGACCCTCCTAACAGCTGCATGTACGTATAAAGTACACGAACAGTGGCCTCTGTACCCAGGTCACAAAGAAGACACAGTCATTCTCTGCTTAGAGGAAATTCGTCCGGATGGTCAAATCTAATCCAATAATCATCAAAAAAACATTTTGCCAATAATCAGAGGTCATATGTGAGGTCAGTATGTACCCTGGATACAAAGGCAGCATTCAGGAGCAATAAAACCACAGAATTAGTCTGAGTAAACTGCATTCAGGACATACATGACACTGATGCCATGAGACCAAGAATACACGCAAAAAAGACAACAGACATTAGAATTCAGCTTCCCTCTGGTGTGAAACAACAGGTGTGGATGAGACCAACAACAATGTCTCCTGAGAGGGGATTAGTGAGCCCTTCTCAAGATTAAACACCCCAGAGCACAGATATAAGACAACAAAGGGCTGAACCGAATGCCACTTTTTTTTAACATTCAAAGCTTCTGTAAGTTTTTTTTTTTTTTTTTTTTCTCTCTCGAATAAGGCTTTGGATGTCTGTCATGTTTTGTGACATCACCCGAAATTTTTTTTTTTTTTTTTAAACCTTAATTTGGTTATAGAAATGTAATTGATGGTGCTGTTAGATTGCTTCTAGACCAGCCCGTTGATACAGGTGCGTGCCTCTCTCTTTGACTGCAGTGAAATTGTTGTTTATGATTGGCTAAAACGCCAACAAATATGGTTGAAGCAGAATATTTCGTTAAGATAGAAACATGTTGAGAATTTTGGAAATGATTAAGTCTATCTTTTTTTCCCCTACATTTTGAGTTTTGGACTTTACAACACTCTGGAGTTATTAATAGTGGAATTTTTTAAAGACTATTTTTTGGGGGCTTTTTCCCTTTATTAGATAGTGGATAGACAGGAAAGTGGGGGGAGAGAGAGAGAGAGAGAGAGAGGGGCCGCAGGTCGGATTTGAACCCGGGCTGCTGCAAAGGACTCAGCCTACATGGGGCGCACGCTCTTACTGGGTGAGCTAGAGGCCGCCCCCAACATTTTGAGTTTTAACAGAATGAATAGACATGCAAAAAAAAAAAAAAAGAGAAGCTGGGCAGCATTTAAATGTCAATTTAGAAGTTGAATGTCAACGTTATGAATGAAGCATTTTGTTTATTAAGTGTTGAGGAGCTGAAGAAAGTAAGTCAGCCCAGGCTAATGGAGCCTTGGGGAAGGGATGGACTCCCCGGTAGACAGCTTAAAACATGACAGAAACACACACACGTTTGGGGTTAAGACAGTCAGTCTTTTCCTTTTACTCAACAGACCGCTCTGTCTCCCTGACCTTCATCTTTTGAGATAAATTAATCAAATAAAAGTGGAATGCATCTAATTTAATGTAAGACCGCATTAGCCCAGCCATGTATGGATAATTAAGTTCATCCAGCCAGATCTCGCTCTCCCTCTCTCCCCCCCCTCCCCCATTTCCAAACACAAATGGAATTCTCAAATCAATGTGCGCGAAGGCAGAAATAGCAGACAAACATTGTGTCACAATGACAACTGGGACCAACTCATAATGTCTAAATTTGAGGGACTTTCCCAGTCTATCTGCTACCTAAACAGTTTTTGACCAGAATTTAAATATGGGATGAGAGTGTGTGTGTGTGTGTATACACACTTGCATCTGTGAGTAGGTTAAGCTTGTGGTTGACGAGGTTATGCACTTTGTGTATGTGTATTTTCTATTTCTGGCCCGACGAACGCTGTGCAACCAGTAACCAGTAACATAGCTCAAGCAGGGCGTACGTGGTTCGACTGGTCATGACTGTTTTCCCAAGATGGCGCCCGCCTGTCTACGCGAATGGTAATGTCTTTCTAAACTATCTTTTTAATAAACGGTCTGTACACTTACAAAGTTCTCAATGCTTCGGTTAACATTTATGGACCCTCATTATGCTACCGTGGAAGTGGTGCTATTTTGAGCCTTGTTAGTGTACAGAAATAGCAATTATTTGTACTCTTCCAGTGCCCCGAAAGCCTAGCGTTATAAGCTAATCAGCGGTTCGCACTAGCTTGTTTCAAGCTAGAGACACATTCGATTAGCATGAAAACATATCCCAGAGAACGGTCGACTCGGTACACACGTGTTATTAACCCCTAGGTTCATTTTGCGCCATCTTTAAGGCTGGCATGTTCTGTCAGGATTATGTCAAGTTGAAGACCTCTACACCACAACAACATATGCTGGCATGACCAGTGAAATAGAGAAAGCATTTCATTCAGGGAATCTGTATCACTGGTTCCTACAGTATGCTAGACATTAATAAAAGGGAAAAAATGTAGATTAATTACACTGTACACCTTCAGAAGCCTCGCAGGGCAGACGGTTTGACGAATGATGGTTTTACCTTCTGTGATGCTCCATTAAGGAGGCCTCTGTCCCATAAAGCTTTGTTCCCTGTGGGGTCTTCATCCACATCATCGCTGGTGTTGGGGGGAAGACGTACCTGAGAAAATGAAATAGAAATTGAAGACATGAATTTATTTAGCTCGTCAGTCCTACTGGGCTCCAGAAGTTGTTGTATTTTTTGTGTTACGATCACTGTTGAGGTTTTTGAGTCAAATGCTACAAAGAGGTAATTGCGCCTACTCTCTGCCATTTAATACAAGTCAGATATTCGCACACACCCAACACGTGTCCCCAGACTTACGATGCTGATGTTCCCAAACTTGTCAGCAGAGGCCATGGTGTCGTAGTCGAGCAGACAGGCCGTGGTCACCCAGCGGGGATAGGTGTCATCGGCGAAGATGATGAGCTGGTTCTCGTTGCGTCGGTAACGAACCCAGAACAGGCTCTCCTGAACGTCCGTCACAATCACACGCTGGCCAATGGTGTAGATGCCAGTCACCAGGTTGGGAACGTGCTAAATAGGCGAGCAATAAAGTCCACTCAAAAGTCATGACATGTATACTGTGGAGAAAAATTGCATTTGTTTGGACAAAGGAAAACACGATGTGATGTGGCCCTGTTCTGCAAGCTGCAGTTTGCAGCACTGTTCATTGTTCCTGTTGGTTATTTTTGAAGGACATGACCAATAAGGGAGGAACCAAACAGGTAAGAAAAACAAGTACAAGCCTCAGCTGGGTACAGTCCACAACTGCTGCACTTACACGTGCGTGTATTAGGGGTGGTACGGTTCATGAAAAAACATCCGAACTGCTCGGTTCGGAGCGTGTGTGTGCGTCGCACGGTACGTCAGTACACCGTTAATGTGCACTAACCACTTACTGCCGTAGTGCCCACTTTCAACACCTATGTTAAAACACTTACTGGAAACGACCATAGACAGTATATAAACGACGATGGGAATGAGCGTGACGAACGCAACACATGGCAGCTGATTGGACGAACGCGTCACGTGGTTCTTGCTGCTCCCGAATTTCAAAACAGACTCTAATGGCGTCTCGTTCTGAATACGATCTCGTATTTTCCGAAAAATAGTTCACCAAAACGTGTTTATGAAAACATTTTAATCCAGGAATAGGCCATACAGTTGCTGAATCTGTCTGCTTTTTTGATCGACAAAGGTCAGTTTAAAAGATTTTCGTCAGATTTTGTGAGGCGCCGAGCCGACCACTCCCCAGGTGGAGCGTGGAGTGCTGCAGGTCACGTCACATGCAGAAATGTCAAGTGGGAGAGATGAGGAAGGCTGCCCGGAGTTGGAGGATGTGCTAGCGTCGTATAAGTCTGGTGTGTGGGAACATTTTGGATTTCATGTTACCTATGATGACAGCGGAAATAAAACAATAGATAGAACTGCCACTGTGTGCATGTATTGCGCAACATGCATTCAATATGCTAATTTTAGCTATACATCTCTATATATATATATATATATATATATATATATATATATGTATATATATATATGTATATATATATATATATATAGATAGAAGTATAAATATATTTCTGGAGTGTTAAAGATTAAAAGAAAAAAATAAGAACCGTACAGAATCGAAAACCGTGACCCTAAAACCGTGATACGAACCGAAACGTGGGTTTTGTGAACCGTACCACCCCTAGTGTGTATGTGGTATCAATTAAAATGCAAATCATGCATCTGGTTTACAATAGAACAGTTATGCAGAAAGAGTTGTACATCAACCATGCTTTTACAGGTAGCCTGCGCAGTTTTCTTTGTAAAAAAAAACAAAACAGATTGCTAGCACATTTTCACTACCAGCTAGATACAAATGAGACATTAACTCATTAAAACATCTTCAGTGCCACTAGTGCTCAGAAACTCTAAAATGTATATTTTGACAACTATGTCAACGTCATAACTTTTGAACTCCTAAACACAAAGCCTCTGCAAACAAAAAGGGAGACAACCTTATACCGATGCACATGGATGTGACCGTCAGTTATCATACAGATATTTGGAGGGAAAGAAATACCCAGGCTGAAGGTTGTTTATTCTTTGTAGAAAAGCAGGCACTTTGATAGACAGAGCCTATTTTCTGTCCTTACAGGACTGTGCACCTTTGCGGTGATTCATTTTAAATTGACATACTGCAGAATTATATCTAATCTTCAAAAGGAAGAGGCGGAAGAACAGGAGACTCATTATTGAATTAAACAATTCAACTTATTTAAACCAGGTCAGAAAAGCCAGTGTTCCAGGTTATTTATCTACAAATGAATTGAGGTTACCCACAGACAGTAGCTTCTTAAGAAGAGAGAGACTGTACAGCTTTGGATTTACCTGTAATCAAGTTTCTTTTATCACATTAAGTTAAGAGAAATTTGGTTAATACAGGTAGATTTGAGATTGAGAAACCTCATTTGACCAAACTGGCCTCTGAACAGCTTTGCTTAACACACAATGTGTGTTTGGGTCCTTGCCTTACCTTGTTTTCACACTTGCGAAGCAGCTTCTTTTTGCCCAGGTCGTAGATTCTCAGCAGTTTCCCAACTCCCACCAGAACTCGTCCCTGGAACGGAGCAATGGCCAAAGGCACGTCCTCTACTGGGGTCTGCCAATCAAAACACAGAATTAATTAACCGCAGCTAATCAGATCATTTCAGGCAACACTTACGTGTATTTTAGGTTGAGATGCAGCAGCTTTGTTTAAACAGAAACTGATCACATTTCTTAAGAGGTAGACATGCCTTCATCATACACTGGTTACCGAAAATAAGCCAAACAAAATTGTCACTTATCTGGCGATAGAAATGTGCTTTCCTACGATGTGGCAAAAGCGTGCGATTAAACATTAAGTTGTTACATTTAACTAATTTAGAGGCTGGCCAGCTGGCTAGAAAGCTAGCTTGATTGCTATTGCTAGAGGGCTAATTGTTTAGCGGAGCAGAGGGCGCAGACGGAGAGATAGAGAGAGAGAAATCTATTACGGCCTTTATGTTAAATATCACGGTATAGGATATTAGTTTATTTTGTAACGTGTAGGTATGTAGAGATCTTTTAAAAGACATGTTATTGTTTGAATAAATATACCCGCACAAGTAGTTATGTGTATCTTTTTGTACGTTTGCCATCTTATGAACATAATGTGCAAAAATTGTTATTCCGACCGTGTTTTTTTTTTTTTTTAAAAGAAACTAAAGTATTGACAGCTCTTATGTGTATTGGATTGATCAGATGACATGAAAAATGAAAGGAGTCTTGTGTGTTTTCCTCAGTCTTGTTTTCAAGCTCAACAGCCACTCAGACGAATTGGCAGTACGGCCGACAGCCACCGATTCAGTTTAAATCGGCCCGAAAAAAGGCTGATGCTTGGCGACGGTGCAGGACAGCCCGCACAAACAGCCCGACGGTCGGCTTGGTGTGTCAGGGACTTTAGGGTAAAGAGTGGCTCTTTGTAATAGAAGTTAGACGAACCAGCAACTTTTTAATTATGCGAGTCTCAGACTGCGGCAACAAATTTCTTTGGAAAAGGACAATAAAGAATCCATCTATGTACCCGCCTGTATAGTAACACTGCCGATCACATGGCACCCGCAAAAGATATAATCACTTCAGCAAACCCAGGACGATGAACTAAATTCTTAAAATCTGATTTTAAAGAAAAAAATGAAAAGCAAAAAGCAAAAGGTGAAATTGAATTTAAAACCACTACCTTAAATTTTAGACATACATATAAAAGATTGGCTATCATGACCTAAGAATTACCATAGACCTCAGCAAATCCAGCAGTTTATTTGTAAGGTAGGTAATAAAAAAGCAACTGCCACATTTTAGTAAATTATATTGTTTTAAACAAGATTACAGTGGTCACAAGTTCAAATGAGTGCCTTGTTACAGTATGTTTTGCCTTTTCTAAGTGTCCATTGATCAATATGGATGAGGTCCAGGTGAGCACAGAAGCCCATTCAAGTCAACACTCACTTTTTTTTTTTTTTTTTACACAGGCCCGACATAACTGGCATGTTTAGAGGTGAATTGCCCTGCTGGGACATACATCCTGACATACAACTTTAAGCCAGAAAAGATGGTAAGTCTGTGTATATTAAAAAAGAAAAAAAAAAAGAAAAAAGGATGGTACTTCATTTTGGTCACTGTGTAGCTGATCCCTTACTCACTTCAGATTGGAGGTTGCGTTAACCTTCTCACATTAGCTCAGATTCAACAGTGAAGAAGACATTCTTCCAGTTGGCAAAAGTAACATTTTGGATCTTGTCAGATCATGCAAATCGTTTGAGTTGTCTTTGAAGACGGTTTAAAAAAAACTAAAAAACTACTCTGCCATTAAGGCTGCAGTGGGAGGTCTTTCAAATGTACTTTTTTACTGATGCATATGCTGCTCTGTCTGAGAGATGTTAACTTTTTAAAATGTTTTGACACGTTTCGCCTTTATCAGACAGATGACAGCGTGAGGCATACAGGAAACGGGGCAGGAGAGAGAGAGGGGTATGACATACAACAAAGGTCACAAGATAGGATGGTTTAAGGTTGCCTACTTCTGTAGAAAATCTCTACAGTGAATCTTTTACTGCCCCCTTATCAAAAGCCACCTCAGTGACAGTTTGACACTGGGATCATTTTTCGGCCATCAGATCGCAAACTGAGTCACGGTTTCTTTTTTTCCCCTTTTACATACGTTTAACACAATAATTAATACAAGAATTAACAATCAACCCAGGCTCTCTACACGTCGCCAGTGTCTGGCAATGTTGATTGTAGCATGCACACGGAAATACATTAACCTCTGTGTGCCCATGACAGCGTTTGTGGTCAGATATTGGTCTGTAGTCATAAATGTGTAACATATTGTACCCGAGTGGGAGTGTCAACGTTGGTATGAATGATTTGGGTAAAAAAAGAAGTTTAGACCAGATAGACTCATCTAAAATATTTGATCTGGTTAAGTGGTTGGGAAATTCCTGTAACGTAAAAAGAAGTGGCTGACACCACTCATGACTCACTTCCCTTGTTAATCCATATCAGGTAACAAACGCATGTGGGCTGATTCACCCCGATGGTGTCCACCCTGTTTGAGTATCTGGGGAATTGCCCGGAGAGAAGAGCACAGTGCCAGGGGCCGTAACATCTGTGTTTAAAGGTGCAATAAGTAATAGTGACAGCTAGTGTTTAAAATAGTTACTGCAGTACAAATTCAAAATACTGGAGAGTGTCGTCTCCCCCGCCCCCTCCTCCCCAGACTCAAAGTTCACAGAGTTTGCCAGGCTGAGACCACAGCATCCACAACAATGTTGCTAGACGTTTGTCTCACATAGCCAGACATTACTCCACAGCACAGCGGAGTAGCCAACGTTAGATTCTGGCTATATTGACAGTCATAGAAGCCTGTGCTCACGCGGAGCTCTGTACCCAACTGACAGACTTTTTCGCCTTAGAATTACGGTAGGAACCGCTAAAAATAACACTACCTTGCCGTCCTCTCCTCCCGACTGAACATCTTTATTGGCTTAGAATAACGGCAACAATCGCTTAACACACTGCAAACTCACGGTCCTCTCTTCCCGATTTACAGCCCCCCTCTCTTGGCTTAAAATAACTCACCGTTGTCGGCTACGGCCACCGAACAGGCTACACGTTGTAAACAG